>NW_028246630.1:0-5000 GCF_964263255.1 Lissotriton vulgaris
CTATTTTGTGATTTAGTAATCTATTATTTATTTATTTATTATTTATGGGATTTTTAATGCACAGCTAATACCCTGGGGTGTCTAGGCGCAGTGAGATACTCTGGGATACACAGGATTCAGGGCACGAACTTATTGATTAAATAGCCAGGTCTTCAAGGCCTTACGAAAGGCAATGAGTGTTGGTGCAGTTTTAATATGCAAGGGGAGTGAGTTCCATAGTATGGGGGTTGCTACCAGGAAGCGTCTGTCTCCCCATGTAGCCGTTCTTGTACGGGGAACGTGCAGTAGACAACTTGCTGCTGATCTTAGATTATTTCCAGGTATGTAAACCTGAAAGGCTTCCTTTAAGAACTTCAGCCCGGTCTGATGGATGGCCTTATAGGCGATGCAGAGAGCCTTAAATTTGATTCTGCTCTCCACCCTTAGCCAGTGTAGATGGCGTATGGCTGCTGAAGTGGAGTGTCGCCAGGGAATATTAAGCAGGATCCGTGCTGCCATATTTTGCACAGACTGGAGTTTATTCAGGATGTATTTGTGTGTACCAAGGAAAAGGGCGTTTCCATAATCCAGTTTTGAAAACACTAGGGTGGTGATCAGTGTTTTTCCTGCCGAAGCAGGTAGGTATGGCATGAGTTTTTTTATTTTCTTCAGCACAAAAAATGCAGCTGAGACCACCTTATTGACGTGATAACCAAAATATAACCTGTTATCAAAAATCACTCCCAAATTCCTGACCTTAGCAGCTGGAACCGGGGGGGTGCCCATCTGACTGGGCCACCAAGTTGAAGACCATTCTGGAGAGATTTTTCCAAAGGTCATGACTTCGGTTTTCTCTGCATTAAGTTTCAGGCAGTTACTGTGCATCCATGATTGTACATCCAGTAACCCCTCCTGAAACTTCGCTGCTACCACTGGACCGTTTTTGTGTACCGCCAACACAAGCTGGGTGTCATCCGCGTAGGTGGTTAATCGCATCCCATGAGATTTAATGACCCTCGCCAAGTCCGCAACGTAGATATTAAAAAGCGTGGGACTTAACGAGGATCTTTGAGGGACCCCACAGAGCAGTTCAGAGGTGGGTGAGTAGTAATTGCCCAATTTGACTGCCTGTTTACGATTAACTAGGAAAGAGGCTATGAGATCTTTAGCCAGATGGTTAATTCCAAGGGCTGCGACACGGTCGACCAAGATGACATGGTCGACCGTGTCAAAAGCAGCCGACAGGTCCAACAAGATGAGCACTGCCGCTCCTCCCGAATCCATGATCTCTCGAATTTCATCCGAGGCCTTTACCAATGCTGTCTCAGTTCTGTGTCCCTTTTGGAACCCGAACTGAGTATCGTCTAAGAGTTTGTGTTGTTCAATAAACTCTGAGAGCTGTTTATTCATTATTGCCTCTACGATTTTTGCGGGGAAAGGAAGGCAGGCAATAGGCCTGTAGTTGGACGTGATGGTGGGGTCTAAAGAAGGCTTCTTGATCAAAGGTTTAACAATGGCCTTCTTCCAAGTCTGTGGATAGACACCGGTTTTGAAGATGGAGTTACATATATTGGTCAGCGGCTGGGTGATAACCTTGTGTAGTTGATTCATTATGGTCGGAGGGCATGGGTCCAGCGGAGAGCCTGATTTAATCTTGCCAACAAGTGCGTTGACCTGGTCTTCAGTAACTGGCTGAAACTGAGTAAGGGAGGAATGCTTCGATGCTGGTTGACTGGTTAGATCAGCAGCTCTTCCCACCAGCTCTTTAGAAAAAGTGGAATAAATATCCATTACCTTAGTGGTAAAAAATGTGGCCAGTGAGGTACAAAATTCCTGCGAGTTCTCTATAGTGGATCCCACTGGAGGACTGGACAGAGAGTTCACCACTTGAAACAGCATCCTAGCTGAGTTCTGTGCGTGCTCAATACGACCAGTGAAGAAAAGATTCTTTTGTGTGCTAATAGCTTTTTTGTATATCGCTGGAGCACTTTTATATTCTTGCTTAGCCGAGGGACTATAGTGCTTTCTCCAGCACCTTTCTAGATTTCTACAGAACTGACGCTGGAGCCGCAACTCCTCTGTGTACCACTGGGCAGATGGAGTCGCTCTATTAGGACGATAGATTTTTTCAGGTGCAACTTCGTTACCTGCTTTTAGAATCCATTCCTGAAATTTAATAGACATGGTTTCGGTATCACCTCCGCTTTCCGGGGCTGATGACAACAAGAGATTTGAGAGATGTGGTATATCCACATTTTTCCACATCCGCGCCCCCACTGATGCCCTGACCTTGGTCTGAGGGGGTTTAGATGGTAGCATCCGAATCCTGAAAATAATGGCTTGGTGGTCAGACCATATCAGAGGTAACACTGCTACCAACTCAATGCTGTGGTCATTAGTAAACAGGCCATCCAGCGTAAGCCCGGCCTCATGCGTGGGGCCCTTCACCAACTGCTGCAGTCCTATTGCCTGCATATCAGTAATGAGTTGAGCTGTATCTTTGTTTTCCATGTTTTCCAGAGGAAAATTAAAATCCCCAAGGATCGTATAGGTCGGGGATCCTATTACTGATTCCGTAATTTCAGTAAGTGCAGCTAAGAATTTGGTCCGAGGCCCTGGTGGCCTGTACACCAGGGTTCCTTTGAGGGCTTGTTTATGCGTGAGATTAATAGTAAATGCGAAAGCTTCGCAGTTGGTACTTTGAATAGGCTCAAATTTGGCCCGATAATTGTTCCTATGAATAATGGCTAGGCCTCCGCCTCGCCCCGAAGCTCTATCTTGTCTGGCTACACTGTAACCTTCACGGGTGGCTTGAACAAAATCAGGGCCTGATGCTTCATCTCCCCATGATTCGGCGATGAACAGGATGTCCAGTTCATGGTTAAGAATGCTCTCCCTGATGTCCAGACTATGTTGGGGGAAGGAGCGTGAATTAATCAGTGCTGCTCTAGTATACTGTGCCGCTGGGGGAAGGGCACTGGCGATTACAGATGAATAAACTGTAGTATTTATGGCAGGCAGGGGAGCTGGCAGAGTGAACAAACAGCCTACACATGATACAGGTGTGGTTATTGAGTGTTTAAAAGACGGTAGTGCTTGACAAGACGTACCCAATCCTGTATTCCACTCTTTCAGCTGTGCGGAGGTATAGCGTAAGGTCGATGCGGTATTTGGGATGTCAGCAGGACCAGGGGGGATGGCCCTGGGCCCGGATCTGGCTCGGACGGGCGCAGACGGGCTTGTCTTAGGCGCGTCTTCGGCGCGCGCCCGCTGCGCATCCTAGACGAGCGAGGACTAAATAGCTCTCTCCCGGAAGTGGAGAAGAGCTAGACGCGTCCCAACCCAGCCCCAAGATGGCGGCTGGTGCTCGTGGACGAGTGCCCTATTCCCTCCGCTCTGGCGGGTCGGGTAGGTGCCAAAGAGTGTGCAAATTTGGCTAGGGTTCAGTGCAGCAGTTATGTCGTCGCGATCAACAATTAAAAATACAATTTTTAAAATTCATATATTTCTTCTAAAATTCATTCAGTGTGTCTCTAAATCATCTACTAGCAGCCTACAGTATGAAAGTGCAAATTCTGTCTTAGGTGATCAGCGCTAGTGCAAGTATTAGCAATTCAAGCTCCGAGGTGTGTGCAAAAGAGTATCACAGAGCGGTGGGCTCGCTCGCTCTAAATAGCTCTCTCCCGGAAGTGGAGAAGAGCTAGACCGCGTCCCTACCCAGCCCCAAGATGGCGGCTGGTGCTCGTGGACAAGTGCCCTATTCCCTCCGCTCTGGTGGGTCGGGTAGGTGCCAAAGAGTGTGCAAATTTCGCTAGGGTTCAGTGCAGCAGTTATGTAGTCGCGATCAACAATTAAAAATACAATTTTTAAAATTCATATATTTCTTCTAAAATTCATTCAGTGTGTCTCTAAATCATCTACTAGCAGCCTACAGTATGAAAGTGCAAATTCTGTCTTAGGTGATTAGCGCTAGTGCAAGTATTAGCAATTCAAGCTCCGAGGTGTGTGCAAAAGAGTATCCCGAATTACCGAATCACAAAACGGATTAGCGATTCAGTATTAGGAAGAGGCGAGTTAAGGGCATCCCTTCCGAATAGCGACTCGCAGTGGTATGTGTGAATGTTTTGTGATGAACATGTGGTTACAAAACATTTGCCTTTTATCACCTACCTCAAGTAGGTGATGACCCATTCAAAAAAAGCAAGGGTTCCCCAACGGACCGCTTCCCTTTTGTGAATGGTTGTAAAAACTTTTTTTAAGTGCAAGTAGTGGTCCCACAAACCATTGCCTATTCTTAAAAAAAGAAAAGAAAACTTTCCATTTTTGTTTTTGAAACACACCCCATTTTCCTTTTACGGAAAATGGGCTGCTGTTTAAAAAAAAAACATTGCTTTATTTAAAATCAGTTACAGAGATGGTGGTCTGCTGACCCCAGAAGGCCACCATCTCTGTGATTTTAGGGATTGGCAATGACCTAATTAATATTAACGATGCAGATCTATTTAAGACCCACTGGGAATCACAAACAATATGAAACACACTGTAGTACATCGCTGTGTGAGCGATTACCTAATAGCAAATCGCAAACATTTGCTATTTGTTCATTACAAACAAAATCTATGTATATCTAGCCACAGATTCCTTTCACGCAAGGCTTCTTCGCAGCAGCAAATCCAATTCAACTGGCGTTTGATGAGTAGGGGTCCTGCCTTATGGAACCCATTGTTGGATATAGCTTGCTGGCTGCCGAGCTGGAGGCACGGGGAAAGAGACTAAGGGCCTGATTTAGATCTTGGCGTACAGGTTAGTACCATAAACAAAGTGAATCCAGCAGGGGAGAGGGACAGGAGTGATCAACAGTGATTGGAACACTCAAAGTGTTGAAAAATACCCCTCACACACCAAAAGGCCCCTTGGTGTCATGCTTCATCATCGGGGTCTTCGCACCCCTCTATCGGGATGCGGCGTGCTGCGACCTACGACTACGCGGGAGCACTTGCAATGTTGGCTATGTGTGGTGT
>NW_028246631.1:0-30791 GCF_964263255.1 Lissotriton vulgaris
GTGGATCATCAGTGTTAGAGCTAAAATTAGCATGTTTAAAGTGATTTTCATGCTTCCAGGGGCCCTAAACACAAGATTTATGGAATGGTTAAAAGTGCATGAAAATGGCCAATTTACTCACTCTGAGTTCTCAAAAAGCGTTTCTTCACCCCGGGAAGGTAATTAAATACCATTTGGAGGCATTTAATGTTCGAGCAAAAACAGCTGATTTTCGACAAAAGAGATAACACCCCCCCATTACGTCATGCTTCAGAAATGTGGAAAATGGTCCGTTTTCAAATGTTTTATTTTTGAACGTCAGTTCACATTTGTAGGTGGATCATCAGTGTTAGAGCTAAAATTAGCATGTTTAAAGTGATTTTCATGCTTCCAGGGGCTCGGGAAGTGAATTAAATACCATTTGGAGGCATTTAATGTTCAAGCAAAAACGGCTGATTTTCGACAAAAGAGATAACACCCCCCCATTACGTCATGCTTCAGAAATGTGGAAAATGGTCCGTTTTCAAATGTTTTATTTTTGAACGTCAGTTCACATTTGTAGGTGGATCATCAGTGTTAGAGCTAAAATTAGCATGTTTAAAGTGATTTTCATGCTTCCAGGGGCCCTAAACACAAGATTTATGGAATGGTTAAAAGTGCATGAAAATGGCCAATTTACTCACTCTGAGTTCTCAAAAAGGGTTTCTTCACCCCGGGAAGTTAATTAAATACCATTTGGAGGCATTTAATGTTCGAGCAAAAACAGCTGATTTTCGACAAAAGAGATAACACCCCCCCCATTACGTCATGCTTCAGAAATGTGGAAAATGGTCCGTTTTCAAATGTTTTATTTTTGAACGTCAGTTCACATTTGTAGGTGGATCATCAGTATTAGAGCTAAAATTAGCATGTTTAAAGTGATTTTCATGCTTCCAGGGGCTCGGGAAGTGAATTAAATACCATTTGGAGGCATTTAATGTTCAAGCAAAAACGGCTGATTTTCGACAAAAGAGATAACACCCCCCCATTACGTCATGCTTCAGAAATGTGGAAAATGGTCCGTTTTCAAATGTTTTATTTTTGAACGTCAGTTCACATTTGTAGGTGGATCATCAGTGTTAGAGCTAAAATTAGCATGTTTAAAGTGATTTTCATGCTTCCAGGGGCCCTAAACACAAGATTTATGGAATGGTTAAAAGTGCATGAAAATGGCCAATTTACTCACTCTGAGTTCTCAAAAAGGGTTTCTTCACCCCCGGGAAGTTAATTAAATACCATTTGGAGGCATTTACTGTTCGAGCAAAAACGGCTGATTTTCGACAAAAGAGATAACACCCCCCCATTACGTCATGCTTCAGAAATGTGGAAAATGGTCCGTTTTCAAATGTTTTATTTTTGAACGTCAGTTCACATTTGTAGGTGGATCATCAGTGTTAGAGCTACAATTAGCATGTTTAAAGTGATTTTCATGCTTCCAGGGGCTCGGGAAGTGAATTAAATACCATTTGGAGGCATTTAATGTTCAAGCAAAAACAGCTGATTTTCGACAAAAGAGATAACACCCCCCCATTACGTCATGCTTCAGAAATGTGTAAAATGGTCCGTTTTCAAATGTTTTATTTTTGAACGTCAGTTCACATTTGTAGGTGGATCATCAGTGTTAGAGCTAAAATTAGCATGTTTAAAGTGATTTTCATGCTTCCAGGGGCCTTAAACACAAGATTTATGGAATGGTTAAAAGTGCATGAAAATGGCCAATTTACTCACTCTGAGTTCTCAAAAAGCGTTTCTTCACCCCGGGAAGGTAATTAAATACCATTTGGAGGCATTTAATGTTCGAGCAAAAACAGCTGATTTTCGACAAAAGAGATAACACCCCCCCATTACGTCATGCTTCAAAAATGTGGAAAATGGTCCGTTTTCAAATGTTTTATTTTTGAACGTCAGTTCACATTTGTAGGTGGATCATCAGTGTTAGAGCTAAAATTAGCATGTGTAAAGTGATTTTCATGCTTCCAGGGGCCCTAAACACAAGATTTATGGAATGGTTAAAAGTGCATGAAAATGGCCAATTTACTCACTCTGAGTTCTCAAAAAGGGTTTCTTCACCCCGGGAAGTTAATTAAATACCATTTGGAGGCATTTAATGTTCGAGCAAAAACAGCTGATTTTCGACAAAAGAGATAACACCCCCCCATTACGTCATGCTTCAGAAATGTGGAAAATGGTCCGTTTTCAAATGTTTTATTTTTGAATGTCAGTTCACATTTGTAGGTGGATCATCAGTGTTAGAGCTAAAATTAGCATGTTTAAAGTGATTTTCATGCTTCCAGGGGCTCGGGAAGTGAATTAAATACCATTTGGAGGCATTTAATGTTCAAGCAAAAACGGCAGATTTTCGACAAAAGAGATAACACCCCCCCATTACGTCATGCTTCAGAAATGTGGAAAATGGTCCGTTTTCAAATGTTTTATTTTTGAACGTCAGTTCACATTTGTAGGTGGATCATCAGTGTTAGAGCTAAAATTAGCATGTTTAAAGTGATTTTCATGCTTCCAGGGGCCCTAAACACAAGATTTATGGAATGGTTAAAAGTGCATGAAAATGGCCAATTTACTCACTCTGAGTTCTCAAAAAGGGTTTCTTCACCCCCGGGAAGTTAATTAAATACCATTTGGAGGCATTTACTGTTCGAGCAAAAACGGCTGATTTTCGACAAAAGAGATAACACCCCCCCATTACGTCATGCTTCAGAAATGTGGAAAATGGTCCGTTTTCAAATGTTTTATTTTTGAACGTCAGTTCACATTTGTAGGTGGATCATCAGTGTTAGAGCTAAAATTAGCATGTTTAAAGTGATTTTCATGCTTCCAGGGGCTCGGGAAGTGAATTAAATACCATTTGGAGGCATTTAATGTTCAAGCAAAAACAGCTGATTTTCGACAAAAGAGATAACACCCCCCCATTACGTCATGCTTCAGAAATGTGTAAAATGCTCCGTTTTCAAATGTTTTATTTTTGAACGTCAGTTCACATTTGTAGGTGGATCATCAGTGTTAGAGCTAAAATTAGCATGTTTAAAGTGATTTTCATGCTTCCAGGGGCCCTAAACACAAGATTTATGGAATGGTTAAAAGTGCATGAAAATGGCCAATTTACTCACTCTGAGTTCTCAAAAAGCGTTTCTTCACCCCGGGAAGGTAATTAAATACCATTTGGAGGCATTTAATGTTCGAGCAAAAACAGCTGATTTTCGACAAAAGAGATAACACCCCCCCATTACGTCATGCTTCAAAAATGTGGAAAATGGTCCGTTTTCAAATGTTTTATTTTTGAACGTCAGTTCACATTTGTAGGTGGATCATCAGTGTTAGAGCTAAAATTAGCATGTTTAAAGTGATTTTCATGCTTCCAGGGGCTCGGGAAGTGAATTAAATACCATTTGGAGGCATTTAATGTTCAAGCAAAAACGGCTGATTTTCGACAAAAGAGATAACACCCCCCCATTACGTCATGCTTCAGAAATGTGGAAAATGGTCCGTTTTCAAATGTTTTATTTTTGAACGTCAGTTCACATTTGTAGGTGGATCATCAGTGTTAGAGCTAAAATTAGCATGTTTAAAGTGATTTTCATGCTTCCAGGGGCCCTAAACACAAGATTTATGGAATGGTTAAAAGTGCATGAAAATGGCCAATTTACTCACTCTGAGTTCTCAAAAAGGGTTTCTTCACCCCCGGGAAGTTAATTAAATACCATTTGGAGGCATTTACTGTTCGAGCAAAAACGGCTGATTTTCGACAAAAGAGATAACACCCCCCCCATTACGTCATGCTTCAGAAATGTGGAAAATGGTCTGTTTTCAAATGTTTTATTTTTGAACGTCAGTTCACATTTGTAGGTGGATCATCAGTGTTAGAGCTAAAATTAGCATGTTTAAAGTGATTTTCATGCTTCCAGGGGCTCGGGAAGTGAATTAAATACCATTTGGAGGCATTTAATGTTCAAGCAAAAACAGCTGATTTTCGACAAAAGAGATAACACCCCCCCATTACGTCATGCTTCAGAAATGTGTAAAATGGTCCGTTTTCAAATGTTTTATTTTTGAACGTCAGTTCACATTTGTAGGTGGATCATCAGTGTTAGAGCTAAAATTAGCATGTTTAAAGTGATTTTCATGCTTCCAGGGGCCCTAAACACAAGATTTATGGAATGGTTAAAAGTGCATGAAAATGGCCAATTTACTCACTCTGAGTTCTCAAAAAGGGTTTCTTCACCCCCGGGAAGTTAATTAAATACCATTTGGAGGCATTTACTGTTCGAGCAAAAACGGCTGATTTTCGACAAAAGAGATAACACCCCCCCATTACGTCATGCTTCAGAAATGTGGAAAATGGTCCGTTTTCAAATGTTTTATTTTTGAACGTCAGTTCACATTTGTAGGTGGATCATCAGTGTTAGAGCTAAAATTAGCATGTTTAAAGTGATTTTCATGCTTCCAGGGGCCCTAAACACAAGATTTATGGAATGGTTAAAAGTGCATGAAAATGGCCAATTTACTCACTCTGAGTTCTCAAAAAGCGTTTCTTCACCCCGGGAAGGTAATTAAATACCATTTGGAGGCATTTAATGTTCGAGCAAAAACAGCTGATTTTCGACAAAAGAGATAACACCCCCCCATTACGTCATGCTTCAAAAATGTGGAAAATGGTCCGTTTTCAAATGTTTTATTTTTGAACGTCAGTTCACATTTGTAGGTGGATCATCAGTGTTAGAGCTAAAATTAGCATGTTTAAAGTGATTTTCATGCTTCCAGGGGCCCTAAACACAAGATTTATGGAATGGTTAAAAGTGCATGAAAATGGCCAATTTACTCACTCTGAGTTCTCAAAAAGGGTTTCTTCACCCCGGGAAGTGAATTAAATGCTATTTGGAGGCATTTAATGTTCAAGCAAAAACAGCTGATTTTCGACAAAAGAGATAACACCCCCCCCATTACGTCATGCTTCAGAAATGTGGAAAATGGTCCGTTTTCAAATGTTTTATTTTTGAACGTCAGTTCACATTTGTAGGTGGATCATCAGTGTTAGAGCTAAAATTAGCATGTTTAAAGTGATTTTCATGCTTCCAGGGGCTCAGGAAGTGAATTAAATACCATTTGGAGGCATTTAATGTTCAAGCAAAAACGGCTGATTTTCGACAAAAGAGATAACACCCCCCCATTACGTCATGCTTCAGAAATGTGGAAAATGGTCCGTTTTCAAATGTTTTATTTTTGAACGTCAGTTCACATTTGTAAGTGGATCATCAGTGTTAGAGCTAAAATTAGCATGTTTAAAGTGATTTTCATGCTTCCAGGGGCCCTAAACACAAGATTTATGGAATGGTTAAAAGTGCATGAAAATGGCCAATTTACTCACTCTGAGTTCTCAAAAAGGGTTTCTTCACCCCCGGGAAGTTAATTAAATACCATTTGGAGGCATTTACTGTTCGAGCAAAAACGGCTGATTTTCGACAAAAGAGATAACACCCCCCCATTACGTCATGCTTCAGAAATGTGTAAAATGGTCCGTTTTCAAATGTTTTATTTTTGAACGTCAGTTCACATTTGTAGGTGGATCATCAGTGTTAGAGCTAAAATTAGCATGTTTAAAGTGATTTTCATGCTTCCAGGGGCCTTAAACACAAGATTTATGGAATGGTTAAAAGTGCATGAAAATGGCCAATTTACTCACTCTGAGTTCTCAAAAAGCGTTTCTTCACCCCGGGAAGGTAATTAAATACCATTTGGAGGCATTTAATGTTCGAGCAAAAACAGCTGATTTTCGACAAAAGAGATAACACCCCCCCATTACGTCATGCTTCAAAAATGTGGAAAATGGTCCGTTTTCAAATGTTTTATTTTTGAACGTCAGTTCACATTTGTAGGTGGATCATCAGTGTTAGAGCTAAAATTAGCATGTGTAAAGTGATTTTCATGCTTCCAGGGGCCCTAAACACAAGATTTATGGAATGGTTAAAAGTGCATGAAAATGGCCAATTTACTCACTCTGAGTTCTCAAAAAGGGTTTCTTCACCCCGGGAAGTTAATTAAATACCATTTGGAGGCATTTAATGTTCGAGCAAAAACAGCTGATTTTCGACAAAAGAGATAACACCCCCCCATTACGTCATGCTTCAGAAATGTGGAAAATGGTCCGTTTTCAAATGTTTTATTTTTGAATGTCAGTTCACATTTGTAGGTGGATCATCAGTGTTAGAGCTAAAATTAGCATGTTTAAAGTGATTTTCATGCTTCCAGGGGCTCGGGAAGTGAATTAAATACCATTTGGAGGCATTTAATGTTCAAGCAAAAACGGCTGATTTTCGACAAAAGAGATAACACCCCCCCATTACGTCATGCTTCAGAAATGTGGAAAATGGTCCGTTTTCAAATGTTTTATTTTTGAACGTCAGTTCACATTTGTAGGTGGATCATCAGTGTTAGAGCTAAAATTAGCATGTTTAAAGTGATTTTCATGCTTCCAGGGGCCCTAAACACAAGATTTATGGAATGGTTAAAAGTGCATGAAAATGGCCAATTTACTCACTCTGAGTTCTCAAAAAGGGTTTCTTCACCCCCGGGAAGTTAATTAAATACCATTTGGAGGCATTTACTGTTCGAGCAAAAACGGCTGATTTTCGACAAAAGAGATAACACCCCCCCATTACGTCATGCTTCAGAAATGTGGAAAATGGTCCGTTTTCAAATGTTTTATTTTTGAACGTCAGTTCACATTTGTAGGTGGATCATCAGTGTTAGAGCTAAAATTAGCATGTTTAAAGTGATTTTCATGCTTCCAGGGGCTCGGGAAGTGAATTAAATACCATTTGGAGGCATTTAATGTTCAAGCAAAAACAGCTGATTTTCGACAAAAGAGATAACACCCCCCCATTACGTCATGCTTCAGAAATGTGTAAAATGCTCCGTTTTCAAATGTTTTATTTTTGAACGTCAGTTCACATTTGTAGGTGGATCATCAGTGTTAGAGCTAAAATTAGCATGTTTAAAGTGATTTTCATGCTTCCAGGGGCCCTAAACACAAGATTTATGGAATGGTTAAAAGTGCATGAAAATGGCCAATTTACTCACTCTGAGTTCTCAAAAAGCGTTTCTTCACCCCGGGAAGGTAATTAAATACCATTTGGAGGCATTTAATGTTCGAGCAAAAACAGCTGATTTTCGACAAAAGAGATAACACCCCCCCATTACGTCATGCTTCAAAAATGTGGAAAATGGTCCGTTTTCAAATGTTTTATTTTTGAACGTCAGTTCACATTTGTAGGTGGATCATCAGTGTTAGAGCTAAAATTAGCATGTTTAAAGTGATTTTCATGCTTCCAGGGGCTCGGGAAGTGAATTAAATACCATTTGGAGGCATTTAATGTTCAAGCAAAAACGGCTGATTTTCGACAAAAGAGATAACACCCCCCCCATTACGTCATGCTTCAGAAATGTGGAAAATGGTCCGTTTTCAAATGTTTTATTTTTGAACGTCAGTTCACATTTGTAGGTGGATCATCAGTGTTAGAGCTAAAATTAGCATGTTTAAAGTGATTTTCATGCTTCCAGGGGCCCTAAACACAAGATTTATGGAATGGTTAAAAGTGCATGAAAATGGCCAATTTACTCACTCTGAGTTCTCAAAAAGGGTTTCTTCACCCCCGGGAAGTTAATTAAATACCATTTGGAGGCATTTACTGTTCGAGCAAAAACGGCTGATTTTCGACAAAAGAGATAACACCCCCCCCATTACGTCATGCTTCAGAAATGTGGAAAATGGTCCGTTTTCAAATGTTTTATTTTTGAACGTCAGTTCACATTTGTAGGTGGATCATCAGTGTTAGAGCTAAAATTAGCATGTTTAAAGTGATTTTCATGCTTCCAGGGGCTCGGGAAGTGAATTAAATACCATTTGGAGGCATTTAATGTTCAAGCAAAAACAGCTGATTTTCGACAAAAGAGATAACACCCCCCCATTACGTCATGCTTCAGAAATGTGTAAAATGGTCCGTTTTCAAATGTTTTATTTTTGAACGTCAGTTCACATTTGTAGGTGGATCATCAGTGTTAGAGCTAAAATTAGCATGTTTAAAGTGATTTTCATGCTTCCAGGGGCCCTAAACACAAGATTTATGGAATGGTTAAAAGTGCATGAAAATGGCCAATTTACTCACGCTGAGTTCTCAAAAAGGGTTTCTTCACCCCCGGGAAGTTAATTAAATACCATTTGGAGGCATTTACTGTTCGAGCAAAAACGGCTGATTTTCGACAAAAGAGATAACACCCCCCCATTACGTCATGCTTCAGAAATGTGGAAAATGGTCCGTTTTCAAATGTTTTATTTTTGAACGTCAGTTCACATTTGTAGGTGGATCATCAGTGTTAGAGCTAAAATTAGCATGTTTAAAGTGATTTTCATGCTTCCAGGGGCTCGGGAAGTGAATTAAATACCATTTGGAGGCATTTAATGTTCAAGCAAAAACAGCTGATTTTCGACAAAAGAGATAACACCCCCCCATTACGTCATGCTTCAGAAATGTGTAAAATGGTCCGTTTTCAAATGTTTTATTTTTGAACGTCAGTTCACATTTGTATTTGGATCATCAGTGTTAGAGCTAAAATTAGCATGTTTAAAGTGATTTTCATGCTTCCAGGGGCCCTATACACAAGATTTATGGAATGGTTAAAAGTGCATGAAAATGGCCAATTTACTCACTCTGAGTTCTCAAAAAGCGTTTCTTCACCCCGGGAAGGTAATTAAATACCATTTGGAGGCATTTAATGTTCGAGCAAAAACAGCTGATTTTCGACAAAAGAGATAACACCCCCCCATTACGTCATGCTTCAAAAATGTGGAAAATGGTCCGTTTTCAAATGTTTTATTTTTGAACGTCAGTTCACATTTGTAGGTGGATCATCAGTGTTAGAGCTAAAATTAGCATGTTTAAAGTGATTTTCATGCTTCCAGGGGCCCTAAACACAAGATTTATGGAATGGTTAAAAGTGCATGAAAATGGCCAATTTACTCACTCTGAGTTCTCAAAAAGGGTTTCTTCACCCCGGGAAGTGAATTAAATGCTATTTGGAGGCATTTAATGTTCAAGCAAAAACAGCTGATTTTCGACAAAAGAGATAACACCCCCCCCATTACGTCATGCTTCAGAAATGTGGAAAATGGTCCGTTTTCAAATGTTTTATTTTTGAACGTCAGTTCACATTTGTAGGTGGATCATCAGTGTTAGAGCTAAAATTAGCATGTTTAAAGTGATTTTCATGCTTCCAGGGGCTCAGGAAGTGAATTAAATACCATTTGGAGGCATTTAATGTTCAAGCAAAAACGGCTGATTTTCGACAAAAGAGATAACACCCCCCCATTACGTCATGCTTCAGAAATGTGGAAAATGGTCCGTTTTCAAATGTTTTATTTTTGAACGTCAGTTCACATTTGTAAGTGGATCATCAGTGTTAGAGCTAAAATTAGCATGTTTAAAGTGATTTTCATGCTTCCAGGGGCCCTAAACACAAGATTTATGGAATGGTTAAAAGTGCATGAAAATGGCCAATTTACTCACTCTGAGTTCTCAAAAAGGGTTTCTTCACCCCCGGGAAGTTAATTAAATACCATTTGGAGGCATTTACTGTTCGAGCAAAAACGGCTGATTTTCGACAAAAGAGATAACACCCCCCCATTACGTCATGCTTCAGAAATGTGTAAAATGGTCCGTTTTCAAATGTTTTATTTTTGAACGTCAGTTCACATTTGTAGGTGGATCATCAGTGTTAGAGCTAAAATTAGCATGTTTAAAGTGATTTTCATGCTTCCAGGGGCCTTAAACACAAGATTTATGGAATGGTTAAAAGTGCATGAAAATGGCCAATTTACTCACTCTGAGTTCTCAAAAAGCGTTTCTTCACCCCGGGAAGGTAATTAAATACCATTTGGAGGCATTTAATGTTCGAGCAAAAACAGCTGATTTTCGACAAAAGAGATAACACCCCCCCATTACGTCATGCTTCAAAAATGTGGAAAATGGTCGGTTTTCAAATGTTTTATTTTTGAACGTCAGTTCACATTTGTAGGTGGATCATCAGTGTTAGAGCTAAAATTAGCATGTGTAAAGTGATTTTCATGCTTCCAGGGGCCCTAAACACAAGATTTATGGAATGGTTAAAAGTGCATGAAAATGGCCAATTTACTCACTCTGAGTTCTCAAAAAGGGTTTCTTCACCCCGGGAAGTTAATTAAATACCATTTGGAGGCATTTAATGTTCGAGCAAAAACAGCTGATTTTCGACAAAAGAGATAACACCCCCCCATTACGTCATGCTTCAGAAATGTGGAAAATGGTCCGTTTTCAAATGTTTTATTTTTGAATGTCAGTTCACATTTGTAGGTGGATCATCAGTGTTAGAGCTAAAATTAGCATGTTTAAAGTGATTTTCATGCTTCCAGGGGCTCGGGAAGTGAATTAAATACCATTTGGAGGCATTTAATGTTCAAGCAAAAACGGCTGATTTTCGACAAAAGAGATAACACCCCCCCATTACGTCATGCTTCAGAAATGTGGAAAATGGTCCGTTTTCAAATGTTTTATTTTTGAACGTCAGTTCACATTTGTAGGTGGATCATCAGTGTTAGAGCTAAAATTAGCATGTTTAAAGTGATTTTCATGCTTCCAGGGGCCCTAAACACAAGATTTATGGAATGGTTAAAAGTGCATGAAAATGGCCAATTTACTCACTCTGAGTTCTCAAAAAGGGTTTCTTCACCCCCGGGAAGTTAATTAAATACCATTTGGAGGCATTTACTGTTCGAGCAAAAACGGCTGATTTTCGACAAAAGAGATAACACCCCCCCATTACGTCATGCTTCAGAAATGTGGAAAATGGTCCGTTTTCAAATGTTTTATTTTTGAACGTCAGTTCACATTTGTAGGTGGATCATCAGTGTTAGAGCTAAAATTAGCATGTTTAAAGTGATTTTCATGCTTCCAGGGGCTCGGGAAGTGAATTAAATACCATTTGGAGGCATTTAATGTTCAAGCAAAAACAGCTGATTTTCGACAAAAGAGATAACACCCCCCCATTACGTCATGCTTCAGAAATGTGTAAAATGCTCCGTTTTCAAATGTTTTATTTTTGAACGTCAGTTCACATTTGTAGGTGGATCATCAGTGTTAGAGCTAAAATTAGCATGTTTAAAGTGATTTTCATGCTTCCAGGGGCCCTAAACACAAGATTTATGGAATGGTTAAAAGTGCATGAAAATGGCCAATTTACTCACTCTGAGTTCTCAAAAAGGGTTTCTTCACCCCCGGGAAGTTAATTAAATACCATTTGGAGGCATTTACTGTTCGAGCAAAAACGGCTGATTTTCGACAAAAGAGATAACACCCCCCCCATTACGTCATGCTTCAGAAATGTGGAAAATGGTCTGTTTTCAAATGTTTTATTTTTGAACGTCAGTTCACATTTGTAGGTGGATCATCAGTGTTAGAGCTAAAATTAGCATGTTTAAAGTGATTTTCATGCTTCCAGGGGCTCGGGAAGTGAATTAAATACCATTTGGAGGCATTTAATGTTCAAGCAAAAACAGCTGATTTTCGACAAAAGAGATAACACCCCCCCATTACGTCATGCTTCAGAAATGTGTAAAATGGTCCGTTTTCAAATGTTTTATTTTTGAACGTCAGTTCACATTTGTAGGTGGATCATCAGTGTTAGAGCTAAAATTAGCATGTTTAAAGTGATTTTCATGCTTCCAGGGGCCCTAAACACAAGATTTATGGAATGGTTAAAAGTGCATGAAAATGGCCAATTTACTCACTCTGAGTTCTCAAAAAGGGTTTCTTCACCCCCGGGAAGTTAATTAAATACCATTTGGAGGCATTTACTGTTCGAGCAAAAACGGCTGATTTTCGACAAAAGAGATAACACCCCCCCATTACGTCATGCTTCAGAAATGTGGAAAATGGTCCGTTTTCAAATGTTTTATTTTTGAACGTCAGTTCACATTTGTAGGTGGATCATCAGTGTTAGAGCTAAAATTAGCATGTTTAAAGTGATTTTCATGCTTCCAGGGGCCCTAAACACAAGATTTATGGAATGGTTAAAAGTGCATGAAAATGGCCAATTTACTCACTCTGAGTTCTCAAAAAGCGTTTCTTCACCCCGGGAAGGTAATTAAATACCATTTGGAGGCATTTAATGTTCGAGCAAAAACAGCTGATTTTCGACAAAAGAGATAACACCCCCCCATTACGTCATGCTTCAAAAATGTGGAAAATGGTCCGTTTTCAAATGTTTTATTTTTGAACGTCAGTTCACATTTGTAGGTGGATCATCAGTGTTAGAGCTAAAATTAGCATGTTTAAAGTGATTTTCATGCTTCCAGGGGCCCTAAACACAAGATTTATGGAATGGTTAAAAGTGCATGAAAATGGCCAATTTACTCACTCTGAGTTCTCAAAAAGGGTTTCTTCACCCCGGGAAGTGAATTAAATGCTATTTGGAGGCATTTAATGTTCAAGCAAAAACAGCTGATTTTCGACAAAAGAGATAACACCCCCCCCATTACGTCATGCTTCAGAAATGTGGAAAATGGTCCGTTTTCAAATGTTTTATTTTTGAACGTCAGTTCACATTTGTAGGTGGATCATCAGTGTTAGAGCTAAAATTAGCATGTTTAAAGTGATTTTCATGCTTCCAGGGGCTCAGGAAGTGAATTAAATACCATTTGGAGGCATTTAATGTTCAAGCAAAAACGGCTGATTTTCGACAAAAGAGATAACACCCCCCCATTACGTCATGCTTCAGAAATGTGGAAAATGGTCCGTTTTCAAATGTTTTATTTTTGAACGTCAGTTCACATTTGTAAGTGGATCATCAGTGTTAGAGCTAAAATTAGCATGTTTAAAGTGATTTTCATGCTTCCAGGGGCCCTAAACACAAGATTTATGGAATGGTTAAAAGTGCATGAAAATGGCCAATTTACTCACTCTGAGTTCTCAAAAAGGGTTTCTTCACCCCCGGGAAGTTAATTAAATACCATTTGGAGGCATTTACTGTTCGAGCAAAAACGGCTGATTTTCGACAAAAGAGATAACACCCCCCCATTACGTCATGCTTCAGAAATGTGTAAAATGGTCCGTTTTCAAATGTTTTATTTTTGAACGTCAGTTCACATTTGTAGGTGGATCATCAGTGTTAGAGCTAAAATTAGCATGTTTAAAGTGATTTTCATGCTTCCAGGGGCCTTAAACACAAGATTTATGGAATGGTTAAAAGTGCATGAAAATGGCCAATTTACTCACTCTGAGTTCTCAAAAAGCATTTCTTCACCCCGGGAAGGTAATTAAATACCATTTGGAGGCATTTAATGTTCGAGCAAAAACAGCTGATTTTCGACAAAAGAGATAACACCCCCCCATTACGTCATGCTTCAAAAATGTGGAAAATGGTCCGTTTTCAAATGTTTTATTTTTGAACGTCAGTTCACATTTGTAGGTGGATCATCAGTGTTAGAGCTAAAATTAGCATGTGTAAAGTGATTTTCATGCTTCCAGGGGCCCTAAACACAAGATTTATGGAATGGTTAAAAGTGCATGAAAATGGCCAATTTACTCACTCTGAGTTCTCAAAAAGGGTTTCTTCACCCCGGGAAGTTAATTAAATACCATTTGGAGGCATTTAATGTTCGAGCAAAAACAGCTGATTTTCGACAAAAGAGATAACACCCCCCCCATTACGTCATGCTTCAGAAATGTGGAAAATGGTCCGTTTTCAAATGTTTTATTTTTGAATGTCAGTTCACATTTGTAGGTGGATCATCAGTGTTAGAGCTAAAATTAGCATGTTTAAAGTGATTTTCATGCTTCCAGGGGCTCGGGAAGTGAATTAAATACCATTTGGAGGCATTTAATGTTCAAGCAAAAACGGCTGATTTTCGACAAAAGAGATAACACCCCCCCATTACGTCATGCTTCAGAAATGTGGAAAATGGTCCGTTTTCAAATGTTTTATTTTTGAACGTCAGTTCACATTTGTAGGTGGATCATCAGTGTTAGAGCTAAAATTAGCATGTTTAAAGTGATTTTCATGCTTCCAGGGGCCCTAAACACAAGATTTATGGAATGGTTAAAAGTGCATGAAAATGGCCAATTTACTCACTCTGAGTTCTCAAAAAGGGTTTCTTCACCCCCGGGAAGTTAATTAAATACCATTTGGAGGCATTTACTGTTCGAGCAAAAACGGCTGATTTTCGACAAAAGAGATAACACCCCCCCATTACGTCATGCTTCAGAAATGTGGAAAATGGTCCGTTTTCAAATGTTTTATTTTTGAACGTCAGTTCACATTTGTAGGTGGATCATCAGTGTTAGAGCTAAAATTAGCATGTTTAAAGTGATTTTCATGCTTCCAGGGGCTCGGGAAGTGAATTAAATACCATTTGGAGGCATTTAATGTTCAAGCAAAAACAGCTGATTTTCGACAAAAGAGATAACACCCCCCCATTACGTCATGCTTCAGAAATGTGTAAAATGCTCCGTTTTCAAATGTTTTATTTTTGAACGTCAGTTCACATTTGTAGGTGGATCATCAGTGTTAGAGCTAAAATTAGCATGTTTAAAGTGATTTTCATGCTTCCAGGGGCCCTAAACACAAGATTTATGGAATGGTTAAAAGTGCATGAAAATGGCCAATTTACTCACTCTGAGTTCTCAAAAAGCGTTTCTTCACCCCGGGAAGGTAATTAAATACCATTTGGAGGCATTTAATGTTCGAGCAAAAACAGCTGATTTTCGACAAAAGAGATAACACCCCCCCATTACGTCATGCTTCAAAAATGTGGAAAATGGTCCGTTTTCAAATGTTTTATTTTTGAACGTCAGTTCACATTTGTAGGTGGATCATCAGTGTTAGAGCTAAAATTAGCATGTTTAAAGTGATTTTCATGCTTCCAGGGGCTCGGGAAGTGAATTAAATACCATTTGGAGGCATTTAATGTTCAAGCAAAAACGGCTGATTTTCGACAAAAGAGATAACACCCCCCCCATTACGTCATGCTTCAGAAATGTGGAAAATGGTCCGTTTTCAAATGTTTTATTTTTGAACGTCAGTTCACATTTGTAGGTGGATCATCAGTGTTAGAGCTAAAATTAGCATGTTTAAAGTGATTTTCATGCTTCCAGGGGCCCTAAACACAAGATTTATGGAATGGTTAAAAGTGCATGAAAATGGCCAATTTACTCACTCTGAGTTCTCAAAAAGGGTTTCTTCACCCCCGGGAAGTTAATTAAATACCATTTGGAGGCATTTACTGTTCGAGCAAAAACGGCTGATTTTCGACAAAAGAGATAACACCCCCCCCATTACGTCATGCTTCAGAAATGTGGAAAATGGTCCGTTTTCAAATGTTTTATTTTTGAACGTCAGTTCACATTTGTAGGTGGATCATCAGTGTTAGAGCTAAAATTAGCATGTTTAAAGTGATTTTCATGCTTCCAGGGGCTCGGGAAGTGAATTAAATACCATTTGGAGGCATTTAATGTTCAAGCAAAAACAGCTGATTTTCGACAAAAGAGATAACACCCCCCCATTACGTCATGCTTCAGAAATGTGTAAAATGGTCCGTTTTCAAATGTTTTATTTTTGAACGTCAGTTCACATTTGTAGGTGGATCATCAGTGTTAGAGCTAAAATTAGCATGTTTAAAGTGATTTTCATGCTTCCAGGGGCCCTAAACACAAGATTTATGGAATGGTTAAAAGTGCATGAAAATGGCCAATTTACTCACTCTGAGTTCTCAAAAAGGGTTTCTTCACCCCCGGGAAGTTAATTAAATACCATTTGGAGGCATTTACTGTTCGAGCAAAAACGGCTGATTTTCGACAAAAGAGATAACACCCCCCCATTACGTCATGCTTCAGAAATGTGGAAAATGGTCCGTTTTCAAATGTTTTATTTTTGAACGTCAGTTCACATTTGTAGGTGGATCATCAGTGTTAGAGCTAAAATTAGCATGTTTAAAGTGATTTTCATGCTTCCAGGGGCTCGGGAAGTGAATTAAATACCATTTGGAGGCATTTAATGTTCAAGCAAAAACAGCTGATTTTCGACAAAAGAGATAACACCCCCCCATTACGTCATGCTTCAGAAATGTGTAAAATGGTCCGTTTTCAAATGTTTTATTTTTGAACGTCAGTTCACATTTGTATTTGGATCATCAGTGTTAGAGCTAAAATTAGCATGTTTAAAGTGATTTTCATGCTTCCAGGGGCCCTATACACAAGATTTATGGAATGGTTAAAAGTGCATGAAAATGGCCAATTTACTCACTCTGAGTTCTCAAAAAGCGTTTCTTCACCCCGGGAAGGTAATTAAATACCATTTGGAGGCATTTAATGTTCGAGCAAAAACAGCTGATTTTCGACAAAAGAGATAACACCCCCCCATTACGTCATGCTTCAAAAATGTGGAAAATGGTCCGTTTTCAAATGTTTTATTTTTGAACGTCAGTTCACATTTGTAGGTGGATCATCAGTGTTAGAGCTAAAATTAGCATGTTTAAAGTGATTTTCATGCTTCCAGGGGCCCTAAACACAAGATTTATGGAATGGTTAAAAGTGCATGAAAATGGCCAATTTACTCACTCTGAGTTCTCAAAAAGGGTTTCTTCACCCCGGGAAGTGAATTAAATGCTATTTGGAGGCATTTAATGTTCAAGCAAAAACAGCTGATTTTCGACAAAAGAGATAACACCCCCCCCATTACGTCATGCTTCAGAAATGTGGAAAATGGTCCGTTTTCAAATGTTTTATTTTTGAACGTCAGTTCACATTTGTAGGTGGATCATCAGTGTTAGAGCTAAAATTAGCATGTTTAAAGTGATTTTCATGCTTCCAGGGGCTCAGGAAGTGAATTAAATACCATTTGGAGGCATTTAATGTTCAAGCAAAAACGGCTGATTTTCGACAAAAGAGATAACACCCCCCCATTACGTCATGCTTCAGAAATGTGGAAAATGGTCCGTTTTCAAATGTTTTATTTTTGAACGTCAGTTCACATTTGTAAGTGGATCATCAGTGTTAGAGCTAAAATTAGCATGTTTAAAGTGATTTTCATGCTTCCAGGGGCCCTAAACACAAGATTTATGGAATGGTTAAAAGTGCATGAAAATGGCCAATTTACTCACTCTGAGTTCTCAAAAAGGGTTTCTTCACCCCCGGGAAGTTAATTAAATACCATTTGGAGGCATTTACTGTTCGAGCAAAAACGGCTGATTTTCGACAAAAGAGATAACACCCCCCCATTACGTCATGCTTCAGAAATGTGTAAAATGGTCCGTTTTCAAATGTTTTATTTTTGAACGTCAGTTCACATTTGTAGGTGGATCATCAGTGTTAGAGCTAAAATTAGCATGTTTAAAGTGATTTTCATGCTTCCAGGGGCCTTAAACACAAGATTTATGGAATGGTTAAAAGTGCATGAAAATGGCCAATTTACTCACTCTGAGTTCTCAAAAAGCGTTTCTTCACCCCGGGAAGGTAATTAAATACCATTTGGAGGCATTTAATGTTCGAGCAAAAACAGCTGATTTTCGACAAAAGAGATAACACCCCCCCCATTACGTCATGCTTCAAAAATGTGGAAAATGGTCGGTTTTCAAATGTTTTATTTTTGAACGTCAGTTCACATTTGTAGGTGGATCATCAGTGTTAGAGCTAAAATTAGCATGTGTAAAGTGATTTTCATGCTTCCAGGGGCCCTAAACACAAGATTTATGGAATGGTTAAAAGTGCATGAAAATGGCCAATTTACTCACTCTGAGTTCTCAAAAAGGGTTTCTTCACCCCGGGAAGTTAATTAAATACCATTTGGAGGCATTTAATGTTCGAGCAAAAACAGCTGATTTTCGACAAAAGAGATAACACCCCCCCATTACGTCATGCTTCAGAAATGTGGAAAATGGTCCGTTTTCAAATGTTTTATTTTTGAATGTCAGTTCACATTTGTAGGTGGATCATCAGTGTTAGAGCTAAAATTAGCATGTTTAAAGTGATTTTCATGCTTCCAGGGGCTCGGGAAGTGAATTAAATACCATTTGGAGGCATTTAATGTTCAAGCAAAAACGGCTGATTTTCGACAAAAGAGATAACACCCCCCCATTACGTCATGCTTCAGAAATGTGGAAAATGGTCCGTTTTCAAATGTTTTATTTTTGAACGTCAGTTCACATTTGTAGGTGGATCATCAGTGTTAGAGCTAAAATTAGCATGTTTAAAGTGATTTTCATGCTTCCAGGGGCCCTAAACACAAGATTTATGGAATGGTTAAAAGTGCATGAAAATGGCCAATTTACTCACTCTGAGTTCTCAAAAAGGGTTTCTTCACCCCCGGGAAGTTAATTAAATACCATTTGGAGGCATTTACTGTTCGAGCAAAAACGGCTGATTTTCGACAAAAGAGATAACACCCCCCCATTACGTCATGCTTCAGAAATGTGGAAAATGGTCCGTTTTCAAATGTTTTATTTTTGAACGTCAGTTCACATTTGTAGGTGGATCATCAGTGTTAGAGCTAAAATTAGCATGTTTAAAGTGATTTTCATGCTTCCAGGGGCTCGGGAAGTGAATTAAATACCATTTGGAGGCATTTAATGTTCAAGCAAAAACAGCTGATTTTCGACAAAAGAGATAACACCCCCCCATTACGTCATGCTTCAGAAATGTGTAAAATGCTCCGTTTTCAAATGTTTTATTTTTGAACGTCAGTTCACATTTGTAGGTGGATCATCAGTGTTAGAGCTAAAATTAGCATGTTTAAAGTGATTTTCATGCTTCCAGGGGCCCTAAACACAAGATTTATGGAATGGTTAAAAGTGCATGAAAATGGCCAATTTACTCACTCTGAGTTCTCAAAAAGCGTTTCTTCACCCCGGGAAGGTAATTAAATACCATTTGGAGGCATTTAATGTTCGAGCAAAAACAGCTGATTTTCGACAAAAGAGATAACACCCCCCCATTACGTCATGCTTCAAAAATGTGGAAAATGGTCCGTTTTCAAATGTTTTATTTTTGAACGTCAGTTCACATTTGTAGGTGGATCATCAGTGTTAGAGCTAAAATTAGCATGTTTAAAGTGATTTTCATGCTTCCAGGGGCTCGGGAAGTGAATTAAATACCATTTGGAGGCATTTAATGTTCAAGCAAAAACGGCTGATTTTCGACAAAAGAGATAACACCCCCCCATTACGTCATGCTTCAGAAATGTGTAAAATGGTCCGTTTTCAAATGTTTTATTTTTGAACGTCAGTTCACATTTGTAGGTGGATCATCAGTGTTAGAGCTAAAATTAGCATGTTTAAAGTGATTTTCATGCTTCCAGGGGCCCTAAACACAAGATTTATGGAATGGTTAAAAGTGCATGAAAATGGCCAATTTACTCACTCTGAGTTCTCAAAAAGGGTTTCTTCACCCCCGGGAAGTTAATTAAATACCATTTGGAGGCATTTACTGTTCGAGCAAAAATGGCTGATTTTCGACAAAAGAGATAACACCCCCCCATTACGTCATGCTTCAGAAATGTGGAAAATGGTCCGTTTTCAAATGTTTTATTTTTGAACGTCAGTTCACATTTGTAGGTGGATCATCAGTGTTAGAGCTAAAATTAGCATGTTTAAAGTGATTTTCATGCTTCCAGGGGCTCGGGAAGTGAATTAAATACCATTTGGAGGCATTTAATGTTCAAGCAAAAACAGCTGATTTTCGACAAAAGAGATAACACCCCCCCATTACGTCATGCTTCAGAAATGTGTAAAATGGTCCGTTTTCAAATGTTTTATTTTTGAACGTCAGTTCACATTTGTATTTGGATCATCAGTGTTAGAGCTAAAATTAGCATGTTTAAAGTGATTTTCATGCTTCCAGGGGCCCTATACACAAGATTTATGGAATGGTTAAAAGTGCATGAAAATGGCCAATTTACTCACTCTGAGTTCTCAAAAAGCGTTTCTTCACCCCGGGAAGGTAATTAAATACCATTTGGAGGCATTTAATGTTCGAGCAAAAACAGCTGATTTTCGACAAAAGAGATAACACCCCCCCATTACGTCATGCTTCAAAAATGTGGAAAATGGTCCGTTTTCAAATGTTTTATTTTTGAACGTCAGTTCACATTTGTAGGTGGATCATCAGTGTTAGAGCTAAAATTAGCATGTTTAAAGTGATTTTCATGCTTCCAGGGGCCCTAAACACAAGATTTATGGAATGGTTAAAAGTGCATGAAAATGGCCAATTTACTCACTCTGAGTTCTCAAAAAGGGTTTCTTCACCCCGGGAAGTGAATTAAATGCTATTTGGAGGCATTTAATGTTCAAGCAAAAACAGCTGATTTTCGACAAAAGAGATAACACCCCCCCCATTACGTCATGCTTCAGAAATGTGGAAAATGGTCCGTTTTCAAATGTTTTATTTTTGAACGTCAGTTCACATTTGTAGGTGGATCATCAGTGTTAGAGCTAAAATTAGCATGTTTAAAGTGATTTTCATGCTTCCAGGGGCTCAGGAAGTGAATTAAATACCATTTGGAGGCATTTAATGTTCAAGCAAAAACGGCTGATTTTCGACAAAAGAGATAACACCCCCCCATTACGTCATGCTTCAGAAATGTGGAAAATGGTCCGTTTTCAAATGTTTTATTTTTGAACGTCAGTTCACATTTGTAAGTGGATCATCAGTGTTAGAGCTAAAATTAGCATGTTTAAAGTGATTTTCATGCTTCCAGGGGCTCGGGAAGTGAATTAAATACCATTTGGAGGCATTTATTGTTCAAGCAAAAACGGCTGATTTTCGACAAAAGAGATAACACCCCCCCATTACGTCATGCTTCAGAAATGTGGAAAATGGTCCGTTTTCAAATGTTTTATTTTTGAACGTCAGTTCACATTTGTAAGTGGATCATCAGTGTTAGAGCTAAAATTAGCATGTTTAAAGTGATTTTCATGCTTCCAGGGGCCCTAAACACAAGATTTATGGAATGGTTAAAAGTGCATGAAAATGGCCAATTTACTCACTCTGAGTTCTCAAAAAGGGTTTCTTCACCCCCGGGAAGTTAATTAAATACCATTTGGAGGCATTTACTGTTCGAGCAAAAACGGCTGATTTTCGACAAAAGAGATAACACCCCCCCATTACGTCATGCTTCAGAAATGTGGAAAATGGTCCGTTTTCAAATGTTTTATTTTTGAACGTCAGTTCACATTTGTAGGTGGATCATCAGTGTTAGAGCTAAAATTAGCATGTTTAAAGTGATTTTCATGCTTCCAGGGGCCCTAAACACAAGATTTATGGAATGGTTAAAAGTGCATGAAAATGGCCAATTTACTTACTCTGAGTTCTCAAAAAGCGTTTCTTCACCCCGGGAAGGTAATTAAATACCATTTGGAGGCATTTAATGTTCGAGCAAAAACAGCTGATTTTCGACAAAAGAGATAACACCCCCCCATTACGTCATGCTTCAGAAATGTGGAAAATGGTCCGTTTTCAAATGTTTTATTTTTGAAGGTCAGTTCACATTTGTAGGTGGATCATCAGTGTTAGAGCTAAAATTAGCATGTTTAAAGTGATTTTCATGCTTCCAGGGGCCCTAAACACATGATTTATGGAATGGTTAAAAGTGCATGAAAATGGCCAATTTACTCACTCTGAGTTCTCAAAAAGGGTTTCTTCACCCCCGGGAAGTTAATTAAATACCATTTGGAGGCATTTACTGTTCGAGCAAAAACGGCTGATTTTCGACAAAAGAGATAACACCCCCCCATTACGTCATGCTTCAGAAATGTGGAAAATGGTCCGTTTTCAAATGTTTTATTTTTGAACGTCAGTTCACATTTGTAGGTGGATCATCAGTGTTAGAGCTAAAATTAGCATGTTTAAAGTGATTTTCATGCTTCCAGGGGCCCTAAACACATGATTTATGGAATGGTTAAAAGTGCATGAAAATGGCCAATTTACTCACTCTGAGTTCTCAAAAAGGGTTTCTTCACCCCCGGGAAGTTAATTAAATACCATTTGGAGGCATTTACTGTTCGAGCAAAAACGGCTGATTTTCGACAAAAGAGATAACACCCCCCCATTACGTCATGCTTCAGAAATGTGGAAAATGGTCCGTTTTCAAATGTTTTATTTTTGAACGTCAGTTCACATTTGTAGGTGGATCATCAGTGTTAGAGCTAAAATTAGCATGTTTAAAGTGATTTTCATGCTTCCAGGGGCTCGGGAAGTGAATTAAATACCATTTGGAGGCATTTAATGTTCAAGCAAAAACAGCTGATTTTCGACAAAAGAGATAACACCCCCCCCCATTACGTCATGCTTCAGAAATGTGTAAAATGGTCCGTTTTCAAATGTTTTATTTTTGAACGTCAGTTCACATTTGTAGGTGGATCATCAGTGTTAGAGCTAAAATTAGCATGTTTAAAGTGATTTTCATGCTTCCAGGGGCCCTAAACACAAGATTTATGGAATGGTTAAAAGTGCATGAAAATGGCCAATTTACTCACTCTGAGTTCTCAAAAAGCGTTTCTTCACCCCGGGAAGGTAATTAAATACCATTTGGAGGCATTTAATGTTCGAGCAAAAACAACTGATTTTCGACAAAAGAGATAACACCCCCCCATTACGTCATGCTTCAGAAATGTGGAAAATGGTCCGTTTTCAAATGTTTTATTTTTGAACGTCAGTTCACATTTGTAGGTGGATCATCAGTGTTAGAGCTAAAATTAGCATGTTTAAAGTGATTTTCATGCTTCCAGGGGCTCGGGAAGTGAATTAAATACCATTTGGAGGCATTTAATGTTCAAGCAAAAACAGCTGATTTTCGACAAAAGAGATAACACCCCCCCATTACGTCATGCTTCAGAAATGTGTAAAATGCTCCGTTTTCAAATGTTTTATTTTTGAACGTCAGTTCACATTTGTAGGTGGATCATCAGTGTTAGAGCTAAAATTAGCATGTTTAAAGTGATTTTCATGCTTCCAGGGGCCCTAAACACAAGATTTATGGAATGGTTAAAAGTGCATGAAAATGGCCAATTTACTCACTCTGAGTTCTCAAAAAGCGTTTCTTCACCCCGGGAAGGTAATTAAATACCATTTGGAGGCATTTAATGTTCGAGCAAAAACAACTGATTTTCGACAAAAGAGATAACACCCCCCCATTACGTCATGCTTCAAAAATGTGGAAAATGGTCCGTTTTCAAATGTTTTATTTTTGAACGTCAGTTCACATTTGTAGGTGGATCATCAGTGTTAGAGCTAAAATTAGCATGTTTAAAGTGATTTTCATGCTTCCAGGGGCTCGGGAAGTGAATTAAATACCATTTGGAGGCATTTAATGTTCAAGCAAAAACGGCTGATTTTCGACAAAAGAGATAACACCCCCCCATTACGTCATGCTTCAGAAATGTGGAAAATGGTCCGTTTTCAAATGTTTTATTTTTGAACGTCAGTTCACATTTGTAGGTGGATCATCAGTGTTAGAGCTAAAATTAGCATGTTTAAAGTGATTTTCATGCTTCCAGGGTCCCTAAACACAAGATTTATGGAATGGTTAAAAGTGCATGAAAATGGCCAATTTACTCACTCTGAGTTCTCAAAAAGGGTTTCTTCACCCCCGGGAAGTTAATTAAATACCATTTGGAGGCATTTACTGTTCGAGCAAAAACGGCTGATTTTCGACAAAAGAGATAACACCCCCCCCCATTACGTCATGCTTCAGAAATGTGGAAAATGGTCCGTTTTCAAATGTTTTATTTTTGAACGTCAGTTCACATTTGTAGGTGGATCATCAGTGTTAGAGCTAAAATTAGCATGTTTAAAGTGATTTTCATGCTTCCAGGGGCTCGGGAAGTGAATTAAATACCATTTGGAGGCATTTAATGTTCAAGCAAAAACAGCTGATTTTCGACAAAAGAGATAACACCCCCCATTACGTCATGCTTCAGAAATGTGTAAAATGGTCCGTTTTCAAATGTTTTATTTTTGAACGTCAGTTCACATTTGTAGGTGGATCATCAGTGTTAGAGCTAAAATTAGCATGTTTAAAGTGATTTTCATGCTTCCAGGGGCCCTAAACACAAGATTTATGGAATGGTTAAAAGTGCATGAAAATGGAAAATTTACTCACTCTGAGTTCTCAAAAAGGGTTTCTTCACCCCCGGGAAGTTAATTAAATACCATTTGGAGGCATTTACTGTTCGAGCAAAAACGGCTGATTTTCGACAAAAGAGATAACACCCCCCCATTACGTCATGCTTCAGAAATGTGGAAAATGGTCCGTTTTCAAATGTTTTATTTTTGAACGTCAGTTCACATTTGTAGGTGGATCATCAGTGTTAGAGCTAAAATTAGCATGTTTAAAGTGATTTTCATGCTTCCAGGGGCTCGGGAAGTGAATTAAATACCATTTGGAGGCATTTAATGTTCAAGCAAAAACAGCTGATTTTCGACAAAAGAGATAACACCCCCCCATTACGTCATGCTTCAGAAATGTGTAAAATGGTCCGTTTTCAAATGTTTTATTTTTGAACGTCAGTTCACATTTGTATTTGGATCATCAGTGTTAGAGCTAAAATCAGCATGTTTAAAGTGATTTTCATGCTTCCAGGGGCCCTATACACAAGATTTATGGAATGGTTAAAAGTGCATGAAAATGGCCAATTTACTCACTCTGAGTTCTCAAAAAGCGTTTCTTCACCCCGGGAAGGTAATTAAATACCATTTGGAGGCATTTAATGTTCGAGCAAAAACAGCTGATTTTCGACAAAAGAGATAACACCCCCCCATTACGTCATGCTTCAAAAATGTGGAAAATGGTCCGTTTTCAAATGTTTTATTTTTGAACGTCAGTTCACATTTGTAGGTGGATCATCAGTGTTAGAGCTAAAATTAGCATGTTTAAAGTGATTTTCATGCTTCCAGGGGCCCTAAACACAAGATTTATGGAATGGTTAAAAGTGCATGAAAATGGCCAATTTACTCACTCTGAGTTCTCAAAAAGGGTTTCTTCACCCCGGGAAGTGAATTAAATGCTATTTGGAGGCATTTAATGTTCAAGCAAAAACAGCTGATTTTCGACAAAAGAGATAACACCCCCCCCATTACGTCATGCTTCAGAAATGTGGAAAATGGTCCGTTTTCAAATGTTTTATTTTTGAACGTCAGTTCACATTTGTAGGTGGATCATCAGTGTTAGAGCTAAAATTAGCATGTTTAAAGTGATTTTCATGCTTCCAGGGGCTCAGGAAGTGAATTAAATACCATTTGGAGGCATTTAATGTTCAAGCAAAAACGGCTGATTTTCGACAAAAGAGATAACACCCCCCCATTACGTCATGCTTCAGAAATGTGGAAAATGGTCCGTTTTCAAATGTTTTATTTTTGAACGTCAGTTCACATTTGTAAGTGGATCATCAGTGTTAGAGCTAAAATTAGCATGTTTAAAGTGATTTTCATGCTTCCAGGGGCCCTAAACACAAGATTTATGGAATGGTTAAAAGTGCATGAAAATGGCCAATTTACTCACTCTGAGTTCTCAAAAAGGGTTTCTTCACCCCCGGGAAGTTAATTAAATACCATTTGGAGGCATTTACTGTTCGAGCAAAAACGGCTGATTTTCGACAAAAGAGATAACACCCCCCCATTACGTCATGCTTCAGAAATGTGTAAAATGGTCCGTTTTCAAATGTTTTATTTTTGAACGTCAGTTCACATTTGTAGGTGGATCATCAGTGTTAGAGCTAAAATTAGCATGTTTAAAGTGATTTTCATGCTTCCAGGGGCCTTAAACACAAGATTTATGGAATGGTTAAAAGTGCATGAAAATGGCCAATTTACTCACTCTGAGTTCTCAAAAAGCGTTTCTTCACCCCGGGAAGGTAATTAAATACCATTTGGAGGCATTTAATGTTCGAGCAAAAACAGCTGATTTTCGACAAAAGAGATAACACCCCCCCATTACGTCATGCTTCAAAAATGTGGAAAATGGTCCGTTTTCAAATGTTTTATTTTTGAACGTCAGTTCACATTTGTAGGTGGATCATCAGTGTTAGAGCTAAAATTAGCATGTGTAAAGTGATTTTCATGCTTCCAGGGGCCCTAAACACAAGATTTATGGAATGGTTAAAAGTGCATGAAAATGGCCAATTTACTCACTCTGAGTTCTCAAAAAGGGTTTCTTCACCCCGGGAAGTTAATTAAATACCATTTGGAGGCATTTAATGTTCGAGCAAAAACAGCTGATTTTCGACAAAAGAGATAACACCCCCCCATTACGTCATGCTTCAGAAATGTGGAAAATGGTCCGTTTTCAAATGTTTTATTTTTGAATGTCAGTTCACATTTGTAGGTGGATCATCAGTGTTAGAGCTAAAATTAGCATGTTTAAAGTGATTTTCATGCTTCCAGGGGCTCGGGAAGTGAATTAAATACCATTTGGAGGCATTTAATGTTCAAGCAAAAACGGCTGATTTTCGACAAAAGAGATAACACCCCCCCATTACGTCATGCTTCAGAAATGTGGAAAATGGTCCGTTTTCAAATGTTTTATTTTTGAACGTCAGTTCACATTTGTAGGTGGATCATCAGTGTTAGAGCTAAAATTAGCATGTTTAAAGTGATTTTCATGCTTCCAGGGGCCCTAAACACAAGATTTATGGAATGGTTAAAAGTGCATGAAAATGGCCAATTTACTCACTCTGAGTTCTCAAAAAGGGTTTCTTCACCCCCGGGAAGTTAATTAAATACCATTTGGAGGCATTTACTGTTCGAGCAAAAACGGCTGATTTTCGACAAAAGAGATAACACCCCCCCATTACGTCATGCTTCAGAAATGTGGAAAATGGTCCGTTTTCAAATGTTTTATTTTTGAACGTCAGTTCACATTTGTAGGTGGATCATCAGTGTTAGAGCTAAAATTAGCATGTTTAAAGTGATTTTCATGCTTCCAGGGGCCCTAAACACAAGATTTATGGAATGGTTAAAAGTGCATGAAAATGGCCAATTTACTCACTCTGAGTTCTCAAAAAGCGTTTCTTCACCCCGGGAAGGTAATTAAATACCATTTGGAGGCATTTAATGTTCGAGCAAAAACAGCTGATTTTCGACAAAAGAGATAACACCCCCCCATTACGTCATGCTTCAAAAATGTGGAAAATGGTCCGTTTTCAAATGTTTTATTTTTGAACGTCAGTTCACATTTGTAGGTGGATCATCAGTGTTAGAGCTAAAATTAGCATGTTTAAAGTGATTTTCATGCTTCCAGGGGCCCTAAACACAAGATTTATGGAATGGTTAAAAGTGCATGAAAATGGCCAATTTACTCACTCTGAGTTCTCAAAAAGGGTTTCTTCACCCCGGGAAGTGAATTAAATGCTATTTGGAGGCATTTAATGTTCAAGCAAAAACAGCTGATTTTCGACAAAAGAGATAACACCCCCCCCATTACGTCATGCTTCAGAAATGTGGAAAATGGTCCGTTTTCAAATGTTTTATTTTTGAACGTCAGTTCACATTTGTAGGTGGATCATCAGTGTTAGAGCTAAAATTAGCATGTTTAAAGTGATTTTCATGCTTCCAGGGGCTCAGGAAGTGAATTAAATACCATTTGGAGGCATTTAATGTTCAAGCAAAAACGGCTGATTTTCGACAAAAGAGATAACACCCCCCCATTACGTCATGCTTCAGAAATGTGGAAAATGGTCCGTTTTCAAATGTTTTATTTTTGAACGTCAGTTCACATTTGTAAGTGGATCATCAGTGTTAGAGCTAAAATTAGCATGTTTAAAGTGATTTTCATGCTTCCAGGGAACCCTAAACACAAGATTTATGGAATGGTTAAAAGTGCATGAAAATGGCCAATTTACTCACTCTGAGTTCTCAAAAAGGGTTTCTTCACCCCCGGGAAGTTAATTAAATACCATTTGGAGGCATTTACTGTTCGAGCAAAAACGGCTGATTTTCGACAAAAGAGATAACACCCCCCCATTACGTCATGCTTCAGAAATGTGTAAAATGGTCCGTTTTCAAATGTTTTATTTTTGAACGTCAGTTCACATTTGTAGGTGGATCATCAGTGTTAGAGCTAAAATTAGCATGTTTAAAGTGATTTTCATGCTTCCAGGGGCCTTAAACACAAGATTTATGGAATGGTTAAAAGTGCATGAAAATGGCCAATTTACTCACTCTGAGTTCTCAAAAAGCGTTTCTTCACCCCGGGAAGGTAATTAAATACCATTTGGAGGCATTTAATGTTCGAGCAAAAACAGCTGATTTTCGACAAAAGAGATAACACCCCCCCATTACGTCATGCTTCAAAAATGTGGAAAATGGTCCGTTTTCAAATGTTTTATTTTTGAACGTCAGTTCACATTTGTAGGTGGATCATCAGTGTTAGAGCTAAAATTAGCATGTGTAAAGTGATTTTCATGCTTCCAGGGGCCCTAAACACAAGATTTATGGAATGGTTAAAAGTGCATGAAAATGGCCAATTTACTCACTCTGAGTTCTCAAAAAGGGTTTCTTCACCCCGGGAAGTTAATTAAATACCATTTGGAGGCATTTAATGTTCGAGCAAAAACAGCTGATTTTCGACAAAAGAGATAACACCCCCCCCATTACGTCATGCTTCAGAAATGTGGAAAATGGTCCGTTTTCAAATGTTTTATTTTTGAATGTCAGTTCACATTTGTAGGTGGATCATCAGTGTTAGAGCTAAAATTAGCATGTTTAAAGTGATTTTCATGCTTCCAGGGGCTCGGGAAGTGAATTAAATACCATTTGGAGGCATTTAATGTTCAAGCAAAAACGGCTGATTTTCGACAAAAGAGATAACACCCCCCCATTACGTCATGCTTCAGAAATGTGGAAAATGGTCCGTTTTCAAATGTTTTATTTTTGAACGTCAGTTCACATTTGTAGGTGGATCATCAGTGTTAGAGCTAAAATTAGCATGTTTAAAGTGATTTTCATGCTTCCAGGGGCCCTAAACACAAGATTTATGGAATGGTTAAAAGTGCATGAAAATGGCCAATTTACTCACTCTGAGTTCTCAAAAAGGGTTTCTTCACCCCCGGGAAGTTAATTAAATACCATTTGGAGGCATTTACTGTTCGAGCAAAAACGGCTGATTTTCGACAAAAGAGATAACACCCCCCCATTACGTCATGCTTCAGAAATGTGGAAAATGGTCCGTTTTCAAATGTTTTATTTTTGAACGTCAGTTCACATTTGTAGGTGGATCATCAGTGTTAGAGCTAAAATTAGCATGTTTAAAGTGATTTTCCTGCTTCCAGGGGCTCGGGAAGTGAATTAAATACCATTTGGAGGCATTTAATGTTCAAGCAAAAACAGCTGATTTTCGACAAAAGAGATAACACCCCCCCATTACGTCATGCTTCAGAAATGTGTAAAATGCTCCGTTTTCAAATGTTTTATTTTTGAACGTCAGTTCACATTTGTAGGTGGATCATCAGTGTTAGAGCTAAAATTAGCATGTTTAAAGTGATTTTCATGCTTCCAGGGGCCCTAAACACAAGATTTATGGAATGGTTAAAAGTGCATGAAAATGGCCAATTTACTCACTCTGAGTTCTCAAAAAGCGTTTCTTCACCCCAGGAAGGTAATTAAATACCATTTGGAGGCATTTAATGTTCGAGCAAAAACAGCTGATTTTCGACAAAAGAGATAACACCCCCCCATTACGTCATGCTTCAAAAATGTGGAAAATGGTCCGTTTTCAAATGTTTTATTTTTGAACGTCAGTTCACATTTGTAGGTGGATCATCAGTGTTAGAGCTAAAATTAGCATGTTTAAAGTGATTTTCATGCTTCCAGGGGCTCGGGAAGTGAATTAAATACCATTTGGAGGCATTTAATGTTCAAGCAAAAACGGCTGATTTTCGACAAAAGAGATAACACCCCCCCCATTACGTCATGCTTCAGAAATGTGGAAAATGGTCCGTTTTCAAATGTTTTATTTTTGAACGTCAGTTCACATTTGTAGGTGGATCATCAGTGTTAGAGCTAAAATTAGCATGTTTAAAGTGATTTTCATGCTTCCAGGGGCCCTAAACACAAGATTTATGGAATGGTTAAAAGTGCATGAAAATGGCCAATTTACTCACTCTGAGTTCTCAAAAAGGGTTTCTTCACCCCCGGGAAGTTAATTAAATACCATTTGGAGGCATTTACTGTTCGAGCAAAAACGGCTGATTTTCGACAAAAGAGATAACACCCCCCCCATTACGTCATGCTTCAGAAATGTGGAAAATGGTCCGTTTTCAAATGTTTTATTTTTGAACGTCAGTTCACATTTGTAGGTGGATCATCAGTGTTAGAGCTAAAATTAGCATGTTTAAAGTGATTTTCATGCTTCCAGGGGCTCGGGAAGTGAATTAAATACCATTTGGAGGCATTTAATGTTCAAGCAAAAACAGCTGATTTTCGACAAAAGAGATAACACCCCCCCATTACGTCATGCTTCAGAAATGTGTAAAATGGTCCGTTTTCAAATGTTTTATTTTTGAACGTCAGTTCACATTTGTAGGTGGATCATCAGTGTTAGAGCTAAAATTAGCATGTTTAAAGTGATTTTCATGCTTCCAGGGGCCCTAAACACAAGATTTATGGAATGGTTAAAAGTGCATGAAAATGGCCAATTTACTCACTCTGAGTTCTCAAAAAGGGTTTCTTCACCCCCGGGAAGTTAATTAA
>NW_028246632.1:0-56922 GCF_964263255.1 Lissotriton vulgaris
ATATATATATATATATATATATATATATATATATATATATATATATATATATATATATATATATATATATATATATATATATATATATATATATATATATATATATATTACCTACTGGCGGTCGCCAGTAGGTAGTTATAGTTAGGATAATTTTCAATGTTAAATCTCAACATTCTATTTTGAATAACTTTGGCGCCGGTTGACGAATCTGCCTGAAATTTTCAGGAAAATGGTCTCATGGCGGTTCGGTCCTTCCCTGAAACTTTGGGGGGGATTCGTCAAGCGGGGGCCGAGATAAAAGGGGGGTCCCAAAACGCGTTTTCCCCATGTTAATTTCCATAGGGCGGTCGATTTCACTTTTAGCTTGAACGGCTGAATGGATATACACCAAACTTGGCAAAATTGTAGGGACTGGTAGCCCGATGTGCCTTTGCTATGTCTCAAGATATGTGCTCCAGTGGATTTTGAGTAATTTAGGTTCAAAAAAATATATATATCTATAGGCGCTCTCCCGTGCGCGCACCGGAGTGCGCTCCAGGCGCGACACGCGACTTGCGCGCAGGAAGCTGATTGGATCTCAGTTGTCTGTAAACATTCTAAACAGTGCGGAGCGGCCGCCATCTTGTGTCTCGGTAAAATCGAGACACAAGGGGTTTGAAAAAAAAAGGGGCAAATGACCATAAGGGGGAAGAGTAGACCCCCTCTGACCCCCTAGGTTTGATGTAGGGACTAAAATAGGGTCCTGCAGGGCATTAAAATTTTTTTTTCGTTTTGCGCGGGGGAAGCGCATGGTACGCGCACCGGCGAAGCAGGGGGAAAATCCAGGACCATATTTATGAAGGCCTTGCGCTGTTAGTTTTGCGCTTCTTGTGCGTCAATTTTTGTGACGCACCAGCGGTGTAAAAAAATGCGCATTGTTATGCAATATTTAAAAAGTGACGCATCTATCTAGATGCGTCACTTTTTAAATATAGTGCAACGAGGTACATTTTATTACACTGCTGGTGTTATGCGTCACTTTTCTGTGCGCACTCCTTATGACATTCCAGATGTGTCATATTTAATGTATGACGAATCATGTTGCAGATACAATATGGCGCAGAGTTTTAAAAAGTGACCCATGTACCTAGATGCGTCACTTTTTAAAAATAGCGTCAGGTATAATGCATGCAGAGGGGGTGTTCTCCCGCAAAAAGCTTTGTAATAGCGACGCAGTGAAATCTTTGAGATTTCACTGCGTCAGTTTTAGGATGCTGTTGCGTCAAAATCTTGTGCCTGCTTTACAGCAGGTGTTAGACTGAGGCAAGACCTTTCATATGCTGCTTTCCCCATTTGAAAGGACACATTACTGGAGTTGCGTCACTTTTGTGACGCACTCCAGCAATGCGTTACTTGGAATGTCATAAGGAGTGCGCACAGAAAAGTGACGCATTGCACCAGTAGTGTAAAAAAATGTGCCGCGTTGCGTTATATTTAAAAAGTGAGGTATCTAGGTAGATGGGTCACTTTTTAAAATCAAGCGCCACATTATATCTGCGTGAGGTATAATGCATGCAGAGGGGGTGTTCTCCCACTAAAAGCTTTGTAATAGCGACGCAGTGAAATGTTTGAGATTTCACTGCGTCACTTTTAGGATGCTGTTGCATCCTTTAAATATAGTGCAACGAGGCACATTTTATTACACTGCTGGTGTGATGCGTCACTTTTCTGTCCACAGTCCTTATGACATTCCAGATGTGTCATATTTAATGTATGACGAATCATGTTGCAAGGAGTTACAGATACGTCAGTATTTCTGACATATGTGTAAACATAAAAGTGATGCGAGGCCGGCGCAAAATTTTGACGCAATAGCATCCTAAAAGTGACGCAGGGAAATCTCATAGATTTCAGTACGTTGTTATTACCAAGCTTTTTGCGAGGGATTGCCCCCTCTGCATACATTATACCTGATGCAGATACAATATGGCGCAGAGTTTTAAAAAGTGACCCATGTACCTAGATGCGTCACTTTTTAAAAAATAGTGTCAGGTATAATGCATGCAGAGGGGGTGTTCCTTGCAAAAAGCTTGGTAATAATGACGCAGTGCGTCACTTTTAGGATGCAGTTGCGCCAAAATCTTGCGCCTGCTTCACAGCAAACCTTTCACATGGTGCTTTTTCCATGTGAAAGGACACATTACTGGAGTTGCGTCACTTTTGTGACGCACTCCTGCAATGCGTTACTTTTGTGTTTACAGATATGTCAGAAATACTGACATATCTGTAACTCCTTGCGAATTGATTAGTCATATATTAAATATGACATATCTGGAATGTCATAAGGAGTGCGTCCAGAAAAGTGACGCATCGCTATTTTCACGTAGCGATGCGTCACTTTTCAGAAATGAGGCCTCCAGTTTATTCACTGTGTCATAACTTTCTTTTCTAACACTCACCTTCTTTCATTCCTCCTACTTCACTTCCTTTCACCTCTCATACCTTTCTGTTGTTTCTTACTCATTCTCCTTTCAATTATCAATGCACTATATTTCACTTACTCTTCATTTTTTAAGATTATAGCTCTTTGATGAGAATTGGAGGTAGTTCTGAAAAGAACTTTTGGTTTTCTTCTTTTAACTGAAGAGGAACAAAAACAGGGAATAGAAACTGCTCAACAGGAGCAAAAAGAAAAGAAAAAAATTAGGGGTGGGAAGGGCAGTGATGGTTCTCCAATGCCCGAACCATGAGCAGGACACTTTGCTCCCCATAGGTGAGGAGTTGATTGCAGTATCTGCATCTGACGACCCCATGGTTGAATGCAGGTTGAATGTTTGCTACCTGCCCCTGAGATTGTTCTCTTCCAGAAGAAGTTGCTCCTCCTGTTGATGTAGAGGCCCCATCACTGGGAACCTCTTGTGCCAGAGCCCTGACACTTTCCCGGGCAAAATTCTGGGGGTGCCTCCTCTCCACATGGCGAATCATGGTGAAGTTGCCAAAAGAGTATTTTTTTTGGGGGTTACCCCGTGACAGGACCTGTTTGCAGATCCTGCACTCTACTTTTGGTGCATTCACCTTCTTCTGGCCTTCTGGAAACTTAAAAAATTTCCAGATGAAATGTTCCTTCACCTTTGGGGTAGGAGGCTCTTCATCAATGAAATCATTGGAGTCATCTTCACTGCTGGATGGTCTGGCAGCCATGATGAATCCAGGAATATGGAGCAGCAAAAAACAGGTCTTTCAGTCACAAAAGTGAAAGAAGAAGTGAAGGAAATGGGTGGGGATTTCATTCATTGTAAAAAAAAACTGTTAGCAACCAATGAAAAGTGTTATTTTAGGGTCACATGACCCGACGCGTTTACGCTGCGCGCTCCGGAGCACTTCCGGGTGCGTTTACGCAGCGCGATCGTAGGCGCTTCCGGGTCGCAAACGTGGCGCGATCGTAGGCGCTTTTCCGTGCGTTTATGCGCCGCGCACGTATGCGCTTCCGAGGGCACTTACGTTGCACGCCGAAGTGACGTCATCAATCTTTTATAGAAATGCATAATCATTTTCCATATTAAAAAAAACAAATTTTATTTGTATGGTACGAAATGTTTTGCATTATTATTAACTTTTCATTCATATTTTTTTTTCACGAACGACAGTTGCGCTCTGGGTGCGCTTTCAGATGAGCTCTCGGAGAAGCTTACAGGAGAGCTTAGCTGAAAGCTTCCCGGAGCGCGCACCCAGAGCGCAAAAGAAAAAAATTAAAAAAAAAAATGAATACTTAAAAAAAAACAGCAAATTGTAAAAAAAAAAAAAGGTTAGAAACTCGATATACAAAGGAATTAGCATTTAAAAAACTATGAAATTCACTGAAAAAACCATAGGTTTCACACCAGTTATAGTTAGGAATTAGCATTTAAAAAACCTATGAAATTCACTGAAAAAACCATAGGTTTCACACCAGTTATAGTTAGGAATTAGCATTTAAAAAACCTATTAAATTCACTGAAAAAACCATAGGTTTCACACCAGTTATAGTTAGCTGGAAATTTTACTGATATAAAACCATTGAAATTCCCACGTTATAGTTAGATGGACTCACTATAACTTGCGCGTGCAATGCACTGCTGATGATGTCTTATTAAGCCAGTTAACCAATCAATTTTTAAAAACCATCCATTTAGACACTTATTTAAACATTTATTCTTCCATCAACTTTTACATATACATATATAAAATATATTATTATTTTTCAGAAAGACACACATTCACTGGATGGTGTCATCAGTGATGTCATGAGTGATGTCACTGACCATGTCATGAGTGATGTAATATGTGACGTCATCAGCAGTGCATTGCACGCGCAAGTTATAGTGAGTCCATCTAACTATAACGTGGGAATTTCAATGGTTTTATATCAGTAAAATTTCCAGCTAACTATAACTGGTGTGAAACCTATGGTTTTTTCAGTGAATTTAATAGGTTTTTTAAATGCTAATTCCTAACTATAACTGGTGTGAAACCTATGGTTTTTTCAGTGAATTTCATATATATATATATATATAATAATAATCCCATAGAGAAAAAATCCTAACTATATATACCTACTGGCGACCGCCAGTAGGTAATATATATATATATATATATATATATATATATATATATATATATATATATATATATATATATATATATATATATATATATATATATATATATATATATATATATATATATATATATATATATATATATATTACCTACTGGCGGTCGCCAGTAGGTATATATAGTTAGGATTTTTTCTCTATGGGATTTTTGAAAATTCTATGTCTAATAACTTTGGCGTTTGTGGACGGAATTGGCTGAAATTTTCAGAAAAATGGAACATTTTGTTTCTGAGCAGCCCCTGACAATTTGGGGGGGTTTCATCAAGGAGGGGCCGAGAAAAAAGGGGGGTCCCAAAAAGCGTTTTTCCCATGTTAATTTCCATAGGGCGGTTGGCCTCACTTTTAGCTCGAACGGCTGAATGGATTTGCACGAAACTTGGCAAAATTGTAGGGACTGTTAGCCCGATGTGCCTTTGCTAGGTCTCAATATATGTGCTCCAGTGGATTTTGAGTAATTTAGGTTCAAAAAAAGATATATATCTGGGCGGAGCCTAACCACACATCTGATCTGATTGGCTGTCAGCACTTCATCCAAGAAGTGTTGGCAGCCATCTTGGGACCAATATACATGATAGCACCTCATTAAAAAGCATTGTAGTTAATAGAGGGTTTTAGGACTTTAGTTACATTATAAATCATTTGTTGATGGTACCATACTCGTTTTAGGAATTGTGGTGGGTTCTAAGGTGATTTTACCATGTGAAAAAACCTTCTGCTGTGATATCATGAATATTGTTTGAAAGAAAACTAATATCTCATGATTTTCCCACAGTGGTTTGGAAGGGGATCTATAAGCTAAACTGAAAGCATATTTTCTGTAAATTCACATTATCTTTCTCAGTCATGTGAAAATGAAGTCTGACATTCTCAGTAAAACATGTACATCCAACAAGGACAGAGACTGTCAGTTGATTCCTTTGTGTTCTACAGCAGCCTCCTAGAGTGTTCTAAAGAACAACTAGAGCGCTAACAGTCCTACTTATTACAAAGGTATGGCACACCTGAAGCCATCTTGATTGGAATAAAGTGGTAACTCTTAAAACATTTAATTTAAAAAGAAACAACATGAGGGGGTATATTTTGCCATAGAAAGTATGATTAGTGCTGCAGAATGAAAAATTAGGGCACATTTTGAGTGACTTCTCAAATCCTTTTCTATTTCATTAAAACATTCTGACATGCAGTCTCCCAAAATGGCCACCAGAGACAAAAGAGCCCAAATGTAGCCCAAATATCACCCAGATGTAGCCCAAGTATAGCCCAATGACAGAATGTCCCAGAGTGTTCTAAAGAACAACCAGAGCGCTAACAGTCCTACTTATTACAAAGGTATGGCACACCTGAAGCCATCTTGATTGGAATAAAGTGGTAACTCTTAAAACATTTAATTTAAAAAGAAACAACATGAGGGGGTATATTTTCCATAGAAAGTATGATTAGTGCTGCAGAATGAAAAATTAGGGCACATTTTGAGTGACTTCTCAAATCCTTTTCTATTTCATTAAAACATTCTGACATGCAGTCTCCCAAAATGGCCACCAGAGACAAAAGAGCCCAAATGTAGCCCAAATATCACCCAGATGTAGCCCAAGTATAGCCCAATGACAGAATGTCCCAGAGTGTTCTAAAGAACAACTAGAGCGCTAACAGTCCTACTTATTACAAAGGTATAGCACACCTGGAGCCATCGTGATGGGAATAAAGTGGTAACTCTTAAGACATTTAATTTAAAAAGGAACAAAATGAGGGGGTATATTATGCAATAGAAGGTATTATTAGTGCTGCAGAAAGAAAAATTAGGGCACATTTTGAGTGACTTTTCAAATCCTCTTCTATTTCATTAAAAAATTCTGACATGCAGTCTCCCAAAATGGCCACCAGAGACAAAAGAGCCCAAATGTAGCCCAAATATCACCCAGATGTAGCCCAAGTATAGCCCAATGACAGAATGTCCCAGAGTGTTCTAAAGAACAACTAGAGCGCTAACAGTCCTACTTATTACAAAGGTATGGCACACCTGAAGCCATCTTGATTGGAATAAAGTGGTAACTCTTAAAACATTTAATTTAAAAAGGAACAAAATGAGGGGGTATATTTTGCCATATGAATTATGATTAGTGCTGCAGAAAGAAAAATTAGGGCACATTTTGAGTGACTTCTCAAACCCTCTTCAATTTCATTAAAACATTCTGACATACAGTCTCCCAAGATGGCCACCAGAGACAAAAGAGCCTAAATGTAGCCCAAATATCACCCAGATGTACCCCAAGTATAGCCCAATGACAGAATGTCCCAGAGTGTTCTAAAGAACAACTAGAGCGCTAACAGTCTTACTTATGACAAAAGTATGGCACACCAGAAGCCATCTTGATTGGAATGAAGTGGTAAGTCTGAAAACACTCAATTTAAAAAGGAACAACATGAGGGGGTTAATTTTGCCATAGAAAGTATGATTAGTGCTTCAGAAAGAAAAATTAGGGATCATTTTGAGTGACTTCTCAAATCCTCTTCTATTTCATTAAAAAAATTCTGACATGCAGACTGAAACATGCACTTTGAATACCAGCAGCAGACGTCCCTGGTGAGCAGTAGCTTTACTACAGTGATCTAATGTGCAACTAGAGTGCTAACATTCAGAATTTATGGCAAATGTGTGACACATCTGAATGCCTTCTTGATGGAACCAAAGTAAACAAGCATTGAAAATGCAATAGATCTCGCCCTCGTTTAAGTTAAAGCCATTCTGTTTGTAATGAGGTGGCTTTTTAGCTTTGCTTTTATTAGTGTTTTTTCAACTTTCATGTAAATAACATGCATCTGTATGCATATAAGTATATGTATGCATGCATTTATGTTTGTATTTATATAGATATACAGATGTTATATGTTTATATATGTATGTATATATATATATATATTCACTGAAAAAAACATAGGCTATAGACCATATATAGTTAGGAATTAGCATTTACAAAACCTTGAAAATTCACTGAAAAAACCATAGGTTATAGACCATATATAGTTAGGAATTAGCATTTACAAAACCTTGAAAATTCACTGAAAAAACCATAGGTTATAGACCATATATAGTTAGGAATTCGCATTTACAAAACCATATTTTACTCACACAAAACCATTGAAATTCCATATATAGTTAGTTGCACTAACTATATATCGCGCACCCGCAATCCACTGCTGATGATGTCACATATTACATCATTCATGACATGGTCAGTGACATCACTGATGACATCACTGATGACATCTCAAATGACATCACTGATGACATCACTGATGACATCTCAAATGACATCACAGATGACATCACTGATGACAACATCCAGTGACTGTATGTTTCTGTAAAGTTAAAATATGTCTTACATATTGAAGAATGAGTGGATGTATAAGTGTCTGGATGAAGGATTTAGTAGGTGCATGACTGACTGTATGAGTGAGTGATTAAATGTGTCTCACTGAGTGCATGGGTTAGTGACTAAACTGTCTTAATTTGTGCATCATTATGTCTGTTGTTCTGTAAACTGTTGCATGTGTTGATAAGTAGCTATATGAGTAACTATATGGGTTATTGATTGGTTGCCCAAGTATTTGTATGGGAGACTGAGTGTGTGTGTGGGTGGCTGGGAGGTGTATGACTCTGTGCATAGATGTGTGAGCAGTTGATTCACTAGATGTATGGTTTCAAAAGTGCATGTGGAAACAGCTGTATGGGTGGTTGACTGTGTGCATGAGTGTATTGGTGAGTGAATGGATATCTCAGTGCTACATGTCAAAGTAAGTACATATGTAAAACACAGTACATGTGAGAGTTGACATATATAAATAACTGTGCATAAGAGCCAGTGAATGTGTGAGTGGCTGTATGGATCATTGTGAACTTGTATCAGGGATTGTATAAGAGAGTAAATATGTGTTAGTATATGTTTGAATAAGTAAAGTTTGTATAACTGTATAGTTGAGGAAATGGAGGTGTGATTGATTCTTTGCATGACTGACTAGGTGTGTGAGTAACTCCATGGATGAGTGACAGTCTGTGAGTGTCTGTTTACACTGATTGTATCTAAGGTTATATTAGAGTCTGAAGAGGTTCATCGTATATTCACATGAATGATATCATCAGTGATGTGATCAGTAATGTCAAATGAGATGTCATCAGTGATGTCATCAGTGATGTCATTTGAGATGTCATCAGTGATGTCATTTGAGATGTCATCAGTGATGTCATCAGTGATGTCACTGACCATGTCATGAATGATGTAATATGTGACATCATCAGCAGTGGATTGCGGGTGCGCGATATATAGTTAGTGCAACTAACTATATATGGAATTTCAATGGTTTTGTGTGAGTAAAATATGGTTTTGTAAATGCGAATTCCTAACTATATATGGTCTATAACCTATGGTTTTTTCAGTGAATATATATATATATATATATATATATATATATATATATATATATATATATATTCACTGAAAAAACCATAGGTTATAGACCATATATAGTTAGGGATTAGCATTTAAAAAACCTTATTTTATTTGCACAAAACCATTGAAATTCCATATATAGTTAGTTGCACTAACTATATATCGCGGACCCGCAATCCACTGCTAATGATGTCACATATTACATCATTCATGACATGGTCAGTGACATCACTGATGACATCACTGATGACATCTCAAATGACATCACTGATGACATCACTGATGACAACACCCAGTGACTGTATGTTTCTGTAAAGTTAAAATATGTCTTACATATTGAAGAATGAGTGGATGTATAAGTGTCTGGATGAAGGATTTAGTAGGTGCATGACTGACTGTATGAGAGAATGATTAAATGTGTCTCACTGAGTGCATGGGTTAGTGATTAAAGTGTCTTAATTTGGCAATCATTATTTATGTTCTTCTTTAAACTGCTGCATGTTTAAATCAGTAGCTATATCAGTAACTATATGGGTTATTGAATGGTTGCCCAAGTATTTGTATGGGAGACTGTGTGGGTGGCTGGGAGGTGTATAACTCTGTGCATAGATGTGTGAGCAGTTGATTCCCTAGGTGTATGGCTTCAAAAGTGCATGTAGAAACAGCTGTATGGACAGTTGACTGTGTGCATGAGTATATTGGTTAGTGAATGGATATCTCAGTTCTACATGTCAAAGTAAGTACATATGTAAAACACACTCCATGTGAGAGTTGACATATATAAATAACTGAACATAAGACCCAGTGAATGTGAGAGTGGCTGTATGAATCATTGTGAACTTGTATCAAGGATTGTATAAGAGAGTAAATATGTGTTAGTATATGTTTGAATAAGTAAGGTGTGTATAACTGTATAGTTGAGGAAATTGAGGTGTGATTGATTCTTTGCATGACTGACTAGGTGTGTGAGTAACTCCATGGATGTGTGACAGTCTGTGAGTGCCTGTTTACACTGAGTGTATCTAAGGTTATATTAGAGTCTGAAGATGTATTATCACATAAATGATATCATCAGTGATGTAATCAGTAATGTCAAATGAGATGTCAGTGATGTCATCAGTGATGTCATTTGAGATGTCATCAGTGATGTCATCAGTGATGTCATTTGAGATGTCATCAGTGATGTCATCAGTGATGTCACTGACCATGTCATAAATGATGTAATATGTGACATCATTAGCAGTGGATTGCGGGTCCGCGATATATAGTTAGTGCAACTAACTATATATGGAATTTCAATGGTTTTGTGCAAATAAAATAAGGTTTTTTAAATGCTAATCCCTAACTATATATGGTCTATAACCTATGTTTTTTTCAGTGAATTTTCAAGGTTTTGTAAATGCAAATTCCTAACTATATATGGTCTATAACCTATGGTTTTTTCTGTGAATTTCATTGGTTTTTTAAAAGCTAATATCTATAGCTGTAAAATATATTCTTTATTAAGTGACGTATCACGTAGCCCGTGAGACTCCTCATGATGCATCGCATAACCGTGACGTATCGTCTCTGCAGCGCAAACCAAACCCAAAACGTAAGCGCGCCAAAACACTCTTAAAGTTATATATATATTTTTTTAACCTTAATTAGACAAAATCCACACGTGCACATATCACAAACGTTCAAAAAACACAATATGTCGGACTCCCGTTACGCTGCCGGTTAGCTGCCCGGTTAACGTACCAGGAAGCACCTTTACCGCGAAAAATCACATTTTTTTTTTCACCCCCCAGGGAACTTTAATAGCCCCCTCATCAATCCTAGGGGTTCAGGAGGGGTCTGCCTTACCCCTTTCATTCATTTACACCTTTTTTCCACCTCTTGTCTCTCGATCCCACAGAGAGACAAGATGACGGCCGCTCCAGACTGTTTACAATGATAACAGCCAATCAGCTTCTCCTCAGACTCCCGTTACACTGCCGGTTAGCTGCCCGGTTCGCGTACCAAGACGCGTCTCTACGGCGAAAAAATCGGATTTTTTTTTTTTGGGCCCAGCGTGGCTCTATAATATCCCCTCATCAATCCTAGGGGGTCAGAAGGGGTCTACCTTGCCCCTTTCCTTCATTTCCCCCTTTGTTTTGGCCTCCTCTTGTCTCTCGATCCTACCAAGAGACAAGATGGCGGCCGCTCCGAACTGTTTACAATGTTGACAGCCAATCAGCTACTCGTCAGACTCCCGTTACACTGCCGGTTAGCTTCCCGGTTAGCTGCCCGGTTCACGTACCAAGACGCGTCTCTACGGCGAAAAAAACGGATTTTTTTTTTTTTTTTTTTTGGGCCCAGCGTGGCTTTATAATATCCCCTCATCAATCCTAGGGGGTCAGAAGGGGTCTACCTTGCCCCCTTTCCTTCATTTCCTCCTTTGTTTTGGCCTCCTCTTGTCTCTCGATCCTACCGAGAGACAAGATGGCGGCCGCACCGGACTGTTTAGAATGTTGACAGACACCGGAGAGCCAATCAGCTTCGCTTCGCAAAGTTCCGATAAGCGAAAAGTACGCGAACCGGATCGCTGCCCGGAGCGCTGTTACAGATATATATCTTGATTTAAACGTTAATTTCTCAAAATCCACTGAAGCACATATATTGAGACCTAGCAAAGGCACATCGGGCTAACAGTCCCTACAATTTTGCCAAGTTTCGTGCAAATCCATTCAGCCGTTCGAGCTAAAAGTGAGTCCAACCGCCCTATGGAAAACTCAATGTTAAAAACGCGTTTTGGGACCCCCGTTTTTTCTCAGCCCCCCTTGACGAAACCCCCCCAAATTTCCAGGAGCTGCTCAGAAACAAAATGTGCCATTTTCCTGAAAATTTCAGCCGATTCCGTCCACAAACGCCAAAGTTATTAGACATAGAATTTTCAGAAATCCCATAGGGAAAAAATCCTAACTATATATACCTACTGGCGACCGCCAGTAGGTAATATATATATATATATATATATATATATATATATATATATATATATATATATATATATATATATATATATATATATATATATATATATATATATATATATATATATATATATATATTCAATGAAAAAACCATAGGTTATACTCCATATATAGTTAGGAATTAGCATTTACAAAACCTTATTTTACTCGCATAAAACCATTGAAATTCCATATATAGTTAGATGCGCTAACTATATATCGCGCACCCGCAATCCACTGCTGATGATGTCACATATTACATCATTCATGACATGGTCAGTGACATCACTGATGACATCACTGATGACATCTCAAATGACATCTCAAATGACATCACTGATGACATCTCAAATGACATCACTGATGACATCACTGATGACATCTCATTTGACATGACTGATGACATCACTGATGATATCATTCATGTGATAATACGATGAACCTCTTCAGACTCTAATATAACCTTAGATACAATCAGTGTAAACAGACACTCACAGACTGTCACTCATCCATGGAGCTACTCACACACCTAGTCAGTTATGCAAAGAATCAATCACACCTCCATTTCCTCAACTATACAGTTATACAAACTTTACTTATTCAAACATATACTAACACATATTTACTCTCTTATACAATCCCTGATACAAGTTCACAATGATCCATACAGCCACTCACACATTCACTGGCTCTTATGCACAGTTATTTATATATGTCAACTCTCACATGTACTGTGTTTTACATATGTACTTACTTTGACATGTAGCACTGAGATATCCATTCACTCACCAATACACTCATGCACACAGTCAACCGCCCATACAGCTGTTTCCACATGCACTTTTGAAACCATACATCTAGTGAATCAACTGCTCACACATCTATGCACAGAGTCATACACCTCCCAGCCACCCACACACACACTCAGTCTCCCATACAAATACTTGGGCAACCAATCAATAACCCATATAGTTACTCATATAGCTACTTATCAACACATGCAACAGTTTACAGAACAACAGACATAATGATGCGCAAATTAAGACAGTTTAGTCACTAACCCATGCACTCAGTGAGACACATTTAATCACTCACTCATACAGTCAGTCATGCACCTACTAAATCCTTCATCCAGACACTTATACATCCACTCATTCTTCAATATGTAAGACATATTTTAACTTTACAGAAACATACAGTCACTGGATGTTGTCATCAGTGATGTCATCAGTGATGTCACTGACCATGTCATGAATGATGTAATATGTGACATCATCAGCAGTGGATTGCGGGTGCGCGATATATAGTTAGCGCATCTAACTATATATGGAATTTCAATGGTTTTATGCGAGTAAAATAAGGTTTTGTAAATGCTAATTCCTAACTATATATGGAGTATAACCTATGGTTTTTTCATTGAATTTCAATGGTTTTTTGAAAGCTAATATTTCTATCTCTAAAATGTATTTTTCTTTAAATCATAAAATATATTGTACATTTTTTTATAAAAAAAATTTTTAAAAAAAATTGTTCCGCTCCTAGTCCGCGAACTAGTCAGCTTCCCGTTAGCTGAATTCAAAGCCGTGACTTGGTGCGCGAGCCGGTAATCGCTCCTTAAGCGTGACTGTTACGTTATCATGACGTTTTGCGTTGTCGCGTAATACGTTATCCGACGCGCCAAGTTAGCGGACTCGAAAGCAGATTGGATAGCGGCGCAAAGCGCGAAACGTAAAGACAGCAGGTCATGTGACTCGATAATAACACTTTTCATTAGTTCATTTCACTTTTGGTTTCCTAATGATGTAATACTAGGTCATGTGATCTAAAATTAACACTTTTCATTGGTTTAGAACTTTGGCTTTTCCCAAATGATGAAAACCCCTCCTTCTTTCCTCACTCTGACTTTCATCTTGATGAGAGAAAGACCTTTGTACAATCCAGGGAAATGGCTTCTGTTGTAGCTTCTGGTAGTGTTCCCCCACCACCACCTCCACCTCCTCATGGAAAGAAAGGACCACCAACTCAACCAATCTTTCAAGAAGAGGAAGAGCGGGAAGAGGAGGAAGAGTCTGAATATTTGCCTGAGGAGCCCAGGAAATACAACAGGAAGGAAAATTTCATTTGGCAATTTTTCAAATTTCCACCAGGGCAAAAGAAAGTGAACGCCAGGTATGTCTTTTGCCGAATCTGTGACGAACGTCTTTCTAGAGGCACGGATAAAAAATATAGTTATGGGAATTTCACTATGCACAGACACATGAGCAGGTGGCACCCAAATAACTACAGTGCAGCTCAGCTTCGAGACGAACAACAGAATTCACCAGCAATAGCCAGAAGATCGGTTGTGCCAGAAATAACGGGACCTGAAGCAAGGGAGCTGATCCCAAATATTCAAATGGACATGGGGGAAGTCAAACAAGTTTGTATGAGGTGCAATCAAACATTATGCTACCGCGAAAGTAGTATAACTCTTATCATTAGAGCCATCAAAAATCATGTATGTCCAAAACGCCCCCAAAAATAAATTCTTCTTTTTTTTGTTGCTCCTGTTGAGCCCTCTTCGATGAATCATTTTTGTTTCCCCCTCTCCCCCCAAAAAATAAAAAAAATACAAAATGTTCAGAAAAAAACAAAAAAATATAAAAAATGTTCAGAAAACTAATAAAAAAATTTAAAACAACAAAAACAAAAAAAAAGTTCTTTTCAGAACTACCTCCCCATTATTAAAAAAAATTGGTAGAATTCTTTGAACTCTGCCAAGCTCTATTTCTATTAGTTCGCTCCTAGTTCGCTATCCGGTACGCGAACTTTGAGCGCACCAAAAAAAAATTTTTTAAAAAAAGGAACAGTAAGTATAAGGAAAGAAAACAGACAGCTATGTTACTATAAAGATAGCTATAGGGAGTAAAGAAAAGATACTGTGACCCGCAATTCACTTCTGATCATGTCATATATTACACTATTTTTCACATAGTCAGTGACATCATCAGCAGTGGATTGCGAGTAACAGTTTTTTTTGTTTACGTCCTATAGCTCTCTTTTTTGTAACATAACTGTCTGTTTCCTATCCTTAAACTTACTGTTCATTTTTTTAACGAGATAACAGATATGCCCAATTATTACATCATTCATAACATAGTCAGTGACATCATCAGCAGTGGAATGCAGGTTAAAAAAGTAGAAAACATTTACCTTATAATTCTTGTTAATTTTTAACGAAAATTTTTCATACATTCAATCTGTAAAAGAGAGAACAAACATTTCCAAAAATATTAAAACATGTATTTAAAAATTAGAAAAAAGAAGGGAAAAGGTTCAAGAAGAAACACTTTTTAAACAACTTTGACACTTATATAAACCTCTACTTCTCTACGACCCCTACACAATCCTAAATATATTTATTTTCAACAAACAGAATCTTCATGCTGATGAAATGAGGCCTATTTTGAAATATGATGCTTCTTTTGCATTGCTTATGTCTCACAATTGTGATGCCATAACAGCGCAAAAGAGATGTGAAACCATCATAAAATTTTGTCTAACATTTAAAATGATTATTTTAGGATGCAAATAAGATGTGTGCTTTCAAGAGCTTTCTTTGAGGTGAGGCCTCTTTTCTTTTTTTTAAAAAAAACAGTACCCAGAAGTACAGCACTATAAGCATTAAAATTGACACTTACAGAAGACTCAGCTTACCCATATGTACCTCACATTTCTAAATGTATATCATAAGTACAAAAACGATAACATTAATTATACATGTTAAATGGTTTATTTTTGCTGTTCTCAGAATGTATCAAATTTCACTTAAATCAGTGACTTGAAGGTATTCATCATATAACAGCGGGGAAAAAAAAACACAATCAAAATGACTGTGTTTAAAAAACCCATACAACCTAAGAAATCTGATTTCAAAACTCCTTAAAATTGACTTACTTTCAATGACGTCGAATGATCTCCTATAAACAGCATCCACTCTGTTGTGCTATAAATATTTTCAGCCCGCTACTTTCTGAAAGAAAACCTCCATCGATACGTAAAATATGTTACATAGAAAAAAAAACTTCTCTCATTCTATCACATGTTTCCACTAGGCCAAATCATGTTGCCGCGATTCGCAAGTCTTATATTTCTTCCAATCAAATCCCGACATTTTCTATTTACGCAACTTTCAAAAATAAAATATTTGAGATTATTTTCACAATCCTGGACTACTAATATCTTACTCTTCTTTGTCACTCATGTTCTCCTTTTCCTATGACACTGATACTGCTTACTATGAAGCAGACCTACTTGCATCAGGTTTATATAGTTGGATTTTTAATCTAGACAGCATTGCAGACTTACATTCCCTCTACTTAAAATTTTGGTTTTAAAAACACCAGGTAAGAATTTTTAAGGTCAAACGGCAATTTTTTTTTGAAAGTTACAACGGAATCATTACAGAATGACCAGCCGTTTCCAGACTTTAAGTAAGCTGTATAATGTCCTGATGTTGTTGATGGACCTTCATGATAGATAATTGCTACAGTTACAAAAGTCCTCCCTGATATTGACAGCTGAGAAGCCACAAATTTTTTTATTAAAGTTGACAATTTTGATCCATCAGGCCTACATCGTTGGATCATTAAAATGACATACTGGCTATATCTACGTATAAATAATGTTGACATCATATCACATTTACATTGGCTACACTCCATGTTGTGATCCGCTGCATTTACTAGCTTATTAACCCTTTCGATGCTGATGACGAGCTGGGCTCGTCATGGTGCACGGTGGTCGTGTGCTGATGACGAGCCCAGCTCGTCATGAGCCCCACCCTCGGGGGAAGCGCTGGCGCTCCCCCCGAGGTTCTCTGATCCTCGTTGTTTTGCTCGGGGCGGCAGCGGAAGAGCTTCCGCTGCCGCCCCCGCCCCCCCCCCCCGGGAATCCCTGATGACGTCAGCGCGCACAGCGCGCGCTGACATCATCAGGGATTCCCTGCGCTCGGGAAGCCATTTGCTTCCTGCGCGTCTGGAGAGAAGGTGAGTTTCTGGTGTCCGGCGGGGGTTTGGGGCCGCAAAGAGGCATCAGGGGAGAGGAAAGAGATTTTCCTTTCCCCTGAAGTCTCTTTGCAGGGCATTTCTGCCTCACGATCGCGCACAGCGTCGCGATCGTGCGGCGGAAATGCCCCACTAGCACCAGGGATTGTAAATTTAGCGTTTCGGAAGCGACCCCTTGGGCAAGGGTCGCTTCCAGGTGGGCAGACATTTTCTCGACGATTTTCTGCCCCCCCTGGGGGCAAATCGGCCCGTTATTTCGGCCGTTTTGCCCCCAGGGGGGGCAGAAATAAACCACTGGCACCAGGGATTATTTGTTTTGGCAATGTTTGTTTTGGGAAGCGACCCCTTGGGTAAGGGTCGCTTCCTGGGGGCCATTATTTTGTCGATTATTTTCTGTCCCCCCTGGGGGCAAATCGGCCCGGTTTTTTTGCCGTTTTGCCCCCGGGGGGGTCCGAAAATGCCCACTAGCACCAGGGATCGTGAAATTAGCTTTTAGGAAGCGACCCCTTGGGCAAGGGTCGCTTCCAGGTGGGCAGCCATTTTATTTTCGATTTTCTGCTGACCCTGGGGGCAAATCGGGCCGTTATTTCGGCCGTTTTGCCCCCGGGGGGGGCAGAAATAAACCACTGGCACCAGGGATTTTTTATTAGTGCATGTTTGTTTTGGGAAGCGACCCCTTGGGTAAGGGTCGCTTCCAGGGGGCCTTGATTTTGTTGTTTATTTTCTGTCCCCCCCCCCTTGGGGCAAATAGGGCCTTTTTTTGCCGTTTTGCCCCGGGGGGGGGGGGCAGAAAATGCCCACTAGCACCAGGGATCTTGAAATTAGCTTTTAGGAAGCGACCCCTTGGGCAAGGGTCGCTTCCAGGTGGGCTGTGATAATATTTTTGTTTTTCTGCCCCCCCCGGGGGGCAAATCAGCCCGTTTTTTTAGTTGCTTTGCCCCCAGGTGGGGGCAGAAATTCCCCACTGGCACCAGGGAACTGTTTTGAGGCAATGTATATGTTTTGGAGGCGACCCCTTGGGCAAGGGTCTCTTCCTGGTGGCAAGTAATTGTTTTTGAATTTCTGCCCCCCCTTGGGGCAAATCGGAGTGGTGTTTGCCTGGCGGTGTGTGTAGTGGTGCTTGGCTGGATGGTGTGCGTGGAGTGGTACTTGGCTGTATGTGCACGGAGTGCTGCTTGGCTGGCGGTGTGTGTGGAGTGGCGCATGGCTGGATGGTGTGCGTGGAGCTGTACTTTGCTGTCTGTGCACGGAGTTGTGCTTTGCTTGCGGTGTGCGTGGAGTGGCGCTTTGCTTGCGGTGTGCGTGGAGTGGTGCTTGGCTGGCGGTGTGCGTGGAGTGGCGCTTGCGGTGTGCGTGGAGTGGTGCTTGGCTGGTGGTGTGCGTGGAGTGGTACTTGGCTGTCTGTGCGTGGAGTGGTGCTTGGCTGGCGCTGTGTGTGGACTGGTGCTTGGCTGGCGGTGTGCATGGAGTGGTGCTTGGCTTGCGGTGTGGTGCTTGGCTGGCGGTGTGCGTGGAGTGGCGCTTGGCTGGATGGTGTGCGTGGAGTGGCGCTTGGCTGGATGGTGTGCGTGGAGTGGTGCCTGGCTTGCGGTGTGCGTGGAGTGGCGCTTGGCTTGCGGTGTGCGTGGAGTGGCGCTTGGCTTGCGGTGTGCGTGGAGTGGCGCTTGGCTGGCGGTGTGGCGCTTGGCTGGCGGTGTGGCGCTTGGCTGGCGGTGTGGCGCTTGGCTGGCGGTGTGGCGCTTGGCTGGCGGTGTGGCGCTTGGCTGGCGGTGTGGCGCTTGGCTGGCGGTGTGGTGCTTGGCTGGCGGTGTGGTGCTTGGCTGGCGGTGTGGTGCTTGGCTGCCGGTGTGTGTGGAGTGGCGCATGGCTGGATGGTGTGCGTGGAGTAGTACTTGGCTGTCTGTGCACGGAGTGGTGCTTGGCTGGTGGTGTGTGTGGAGTGGACTTTGGCTGGATGGTGTGCGTGGAGTGGCGCTTGGCTGGATGGTGTGCGTGGAGTGGCGCTTGGCTGGATGGTGTGCGTGGAGTGGTGCTTGGCTTGCGGTGTGCGTGGAGTGGTGCTTGGCTTGCGGTGTGCGTGGAGTGGCGCTTGGCTTGCGGTGTGCATGGAGTGGCGCTTGGCTTGCGGTGTGCGTGGAGTGGCGCTTGGCTGGCGGTGTGGTGCTTGGCTGGCGGTGTGGTGCTTGGCTGGCGGTGTGTGTGGAGTGGCGCATGGCTGGATGGTGTGCGTGGAGTAGTACTTGGCTGTCTGTGCACGGAGTGGTGCTTGACTGGTGGTGTGTGTGGAGTGGCGCTTGGCTGGATGGTGTGCGTGGAGTGGTGCTTGGCTTGCGGTGTGGGTGGAGTGGCGCTTGGCTTGCGGTCTGCGTGGAGTGGCGCTTGGCTTGCGGTGTGCGTGGAGTGGTGCTTGGCTTGCGGTGTGCGCGAATTTTGCGGATCTCGCGTTCGCGAATTTTGCGGATTTGCGGATTCGCAATCCGCAAAATCCGCGAATTCCCGCGAATTTGCGGATTTTTTTTTTTTTTTGTGTTCGCCCGTGTTTCTGCCAGTTCGCGAGGGTTTTGTACACTTTCGCAAATTGCGAACTTACCTGTCGGGTCGCAAGTTTCGCGAACTCTTTGTTTCTATGTGTCCAGCCTGTTTGGGACACTCTTCTTCATCACTGCCACTCTCTGTCACCACTGCCACTCTCTGACTACTCATGCCACCCTCTGGCCCACCCATGCCACCCTCTGTTTCATCACCACACCCTCTGGTTGTCCAGTGTACATTATTTTCGGCAAAGCAAAGCACACCTTCCCTGCCTCAAGTGACCTGAATTAATTTGGGGCTGATTAATGTGTCACAGAATATTTTTTTAGCTGGCACCTGCTTCCTTAGTGCGCCCTGATTAGTGATCTTTTGCACTTGCTAAGTGCTTTCATTGTTGCAAAATTAGTTACAACACCTGCCCTGCCCCAACTGACAATAATGAATTAGGGGCTAATTAATGTGTCACTGAAAGAATTTAAAGTTCCAGCCTGGCACCTGCTTGTCTGCTCCTTTAGCTGTAAATCAGGACCTTTGTGGCATACAGTTAAGGTCAGAGCAGGGTCACACAATAGTTGCAAGCAGGCAACCGAATTCTGGAGGGCCCCCTCAGGAAGCAATACAAAGAATCGTTACAAATCATGAGGTTGACCTTTTGCACCTGCTCATTGCTTTTGCTTTTGCTGAAATCGTTTTGCGGTTTTTTTCGCGCTATTCGCGGGGCGCGGCGTCGTGCGAAACCGACCGCGGAAGCCGCCAATTCGTGCGAATGAGCATTTTATTTTTTTGCGGCTTGTTGTTTCGCGAGTTTTTTTGCAGTATTCGCGAGCCGCTTGCAGCGCAACACGCGAATTTACCCCAAGGTCGAGTACGGGCGCGGCCATTTTGTTTGCGTGACGTATTTCCGTTTCCGCCCGCTATGTATAATCTCGCGCAGTAAGCGCATTGCGAGTAGAGGTTCGCACGAGATCGCGCGGGAAATCTAGAGGTTCGCACGAGATCGCGAGGAAAATCTCGCGCGAACTGACTTTCGCGCTCGGAAACGGGCGCCGGCCATCTTGTTTTTCATTCATTTCCTGTGTCTGGGCATGGTGTTTAATCCTCTTGATATCTTTCCCATCCTTTGCTTGTTTTCAGTTTTTTTTTTACGATTTTGCTTCTTATCTATCCCTCTCTTTTCCTAGCTGTATATTTTTGTCTTTTCTGCTATTTTTCTTTACTTTTAAACTACTTTTGTAAACTCTTTTCTTTTCTTCTTCCCTATCCTATTCTTTCTTAATTTTCTACTTCTTCCTACCTTACCTGCCCAGACCATGGTCAAGCCAGGCGCCGTGAAGCTGCCCAGGCACTTGAGGGCCGCAGCGGCGGCGGGGAGTAGTGCTGGACCCAGTGGCAGGACAGCAGGCGTGAGATCGAGGGGGGAGCAGGTGACGCGCCGGGAGATATTCAGCCCGGAGGAAGTGGGCGCGCTGGTCTACTTCGTCCAGCGCCGCCTGCCCAGGACCATCGCGGGAGGCGGCAGGATCGCGGCCGGCGGCTACAACATGCGGGAGCGCCGGAAGCGGTGGGAGAAGGTGTGCTGGGCCATATCCCACCTCTATGGGGTCCAGCGCACCTACAGCCAGGTCACCCATCGCTGGACGGACCTCCTGGACCGCGAGCGCGACCTGCTGGACCAGCTCGGCTTGGAGATCCCCGGGCTTGGTGAGTAGTAGTAGCCATTGGCATTTAATCACTCACTACTATGATGTTTTCTCCTGCTCTGTGTTGTTGTATTGCAAATATTTGTTTTTTACATGGAGCAAGCCAATAATGCCGCTGATGACGATTACATTGTAGTTAAATTATATTTCAAAATCTTCTGTGCATTTCAGGTGCACTGCTCTCCTTCTCAGTGGGGTTGCTACTATGCTTATTTGTTTTCTATTTTGTGGTCTCATTGGCCTGAGTAACTATTATGTATGAGTGTACTTAACAGAACTGCGTAATGCTAGACACTAGGGGGCAGATTACATTTACAAGCCCCTTGCGCCACGTTTACGTTGCCTTGCGTGACGCAACAGCGGCGTAAACGTGCCGCATCCCTGCAAGTCATTTACAGCATGACGCATCTAGGGAGATGCGTCACGTTATAAAGCCATGGGCCTGCACCACAATGGGTGCGTTCCTAGTACGCAGGGTGGGCGGTCCAGCGGCTGTGCGCCTCGCAAAATTGCCTGCGTGAAATCTACAAGATTTAACGCAGGCACTTCTGCGACGCTGCTACGTCAATTCAATTCCTTATGTCTGCTCGAAGCAGGCGAAAGGACTGACACAGCATGTAAAGTATTGGGTGGCCCTGAGCATTACTGGAGTTGCATTGCGTTGGCGACGTGACTCCAGCGATGCGCCGCTCTTACGTGACGAGATGCGTCACGCAAGTGCCTACCCTTGCGCCAGGGCGCGCCGCATTGTAAATGAGGCACATCTGCCGTGTCGCAAGGGTAGTTTTGCGTGACGCATTTGATCTGGCGCATCTCTGGAGATGCGCCAGAACGCGTAAGTAAGTATGCCCCTAAGGGGCAGAATTGCAATTACCGTCGCATCCCTGCAAAGTAGCAGGGATGCGCCATTAATTGTGCGGCCCGCTACCACCACCAAACATGGTGCGCCGTATTTGCAATGCGGCGCCCCATGGGCCCAAAACGTCACCGAAGCTTTACTGCTGGATTTGCGTCGCAACGATGGCGCAGCTCCATCAATGCTCTGGGGTACCCTATCTCCCCAATGCTGGGTCAAGCCGTACGTCTGCTTCAAGCAGGTGCAGGGTTTGTGTGACGCATCATTGTCCTAAAGGTGACTGATTGATATTTTGTAGATTTCCCTCAGCCACTATTAGGATGTGTTCCAGCGCAGGAATGCCCTCCCTTGCGCCGGAACGCCCCCTGATGGCGCAGGGCTTTATAACGGGATGCATCTCCCAAATGCGTCACGTTGTTATAATATTATACGCCGCACCATGGCGCCCTTTTTTGTTTAGCTGCTGCGTCACAAAAGTCACGCAAGAACGGCGCAAAAGAGCCGCAAGGGCTTAAATCTGCCCCTTCCTTTGTAACCCTGACAATAAGAAAAATAGTGGCGGTGGATTGATAGTTTGACTATTTAAATGACTGGTAATGTAGCAGGCAACTGTTAGTGTTGTCACTGATCTGACTGAAATCACAATGGAGTTTGTCTGTCACTTTGCGTCTTGCCTGCGGACTGCTGCCTGCCAGTCCTAGGTGAACGTTTCAGTACTTTGTTTAGTGAGTTACGTGACTTTCGAAGTCACAGGTCCGCAAATAAATAAAAAGTAACCATAATCAATATAATTTCGCGGAAATATTTTGTTATTGTTCTTTTGAAATGTTTGATTTGGTTGACATTGACAAGCAACAATCATCCATGTTTTCTGTTCTTTCTTTCATGTTGTACGTCAGCTCCCCCCAGGGGCGAGAGGAGGACACAGGAGCAGCAGGCGGCGGATGCTGTTCAACAGGGCCAGGATCGGGCAGGCGAGGGCTCCTCTGCTGGCCCCAGTAAGTTTTCATTTTAGACTAGTACCTATTTTTCCTAGCGTTCCTCATTTGAATTTTTTCAAAATTGTCTTTGCTCTTCTTGTAGACTGTATCTAAATTCTTATCCTGCCTCTACTATGACTCCCTGTGGTATTACTAGATTATTCTTATTAGTCTGTCTGTGTAGCTAACTAAGATTGCACGGTTGGCGAAACTCCCATGATTCTAGTCAGCAATAGCTCTATCAACTTAGTGCAGTCCTCTGGGATTGTCCATAATGTCTTTTGAAGTGTTCTATCTGGACTCATGCTTGCAAAAATTGCAAAACCTTTCGCTCAGTCACTCTAGTCTGGAGGACCAAAAAACACAGATTGTATTTAAATTTAAAAGCTTTATTAAAAGTAAACACATTTATTAAAATGAAGTCATAATAAAACTAAACGTTTAACTGATAATGGAAAAGTGGTTAGTGCTGACGATTAATTGAAGACATTTCTTGTGGTCGAGCCGAGCTCTCACCTGGTTTCAACTTGATCTTGTTGTTAGAAGTCCATCTTCTGTCTGTGTGGAGAAAAATGGTGCGTGTTAAAAAATCAGCCTTCATCAGTTGTGCCAAAAGTGCAGCAAGACAACCTTCCCTGGAAAAAGGGACATTTTTTTTAACTTTAACGTAGACAGTCACAAATTACATTGTTTTCACATGTCTTCATTCCTAGACCAAATACTAGTGACTAGTGAGTGCTTTATTCTAAGATTCTTAAATGTACTTTGTAGGTGGAACATCTGGTGGCGGGGCCAGTGTGGTGGTGGTGCTCGACACGGAGGCGGAGGGCAGTTCATCAGGGGAGGAGGCGGCGGCGGCGGCTGTGAGAGTTGAGACGGTGGTGGCGGCCAGAGGTAAGCTCTTATATATTCCTTACTTATTGAGATTGAAGACTAGCTGGGAAGGCAAGAATATGAGATGCATGGCTGGGTGAATGATGAAGCAATGATGGGTGGAAGGACAACAGCCTGGGTGGGTGACACAGAAACTGTATGTGTCCATATACCTGGATCATGCTACTATCTGACTCTTAGATAGCATATGTGTATCTAGAGCAGGGGTACTCATAGTACGGCCCGCGGGCCGGTGGTGGCCCGGCAAGCCTTCCTTGGCGGTGCGCAGACCTTGCAGACAATCACTGCTCCCCCGGCCCCCACAGAGCAGAGGCTTTTTTGTATTTCACCTGTTAGCGCCCCTGCATCTCCACTCTGACAATCACTGCTCCCCCGGCCCCCACAGAGCAGAGTGGAGATGCAAGGCCACAAAGAGGTGAAATAGAACAAAGCCTCTGCTCTGTGGGGCCGGGCAAGCAGTGATTGTCAGGGTGGAGAAGCAGGGGCGCTAAAACAAACAAAGCCTCAATAATATGTTAATGGTCTTTTAAAGACCTGTTAAGTACTTTGGTGTTGTTGTCTGTGTGTGCGCGTTGAGGAAGCGGTCTCAACCCGGGCTGAAGGCTGACACAGATAGACACACACACAGTGAGATGACAGAGGGAGAGGGAGGGCAGGAGGGAGAGAGAGATGGAGGGAGGGCAGGAGGGACAGCAGGAGGGAGAGAGATGTATGTAAATGCTGGGTCTGGTGGCTCAGTGGATGAGGGCATCTGCTGCAGGGACCTGTGTGCAACCTCATGGTCACAAGTTATCGTTTTGCTTTAGCCCCGCCCCCTCTGACTCCGCCCCCACCAGTGCGGCCCTCGGCCCCAAACTACACTGTAAATGTAGCCCCTGAGAGAAAGTTTGTGAGTACCCATGATCTAGAGAGAGTAGATGGTCAGTGGATGAACTAAGTGTAACTTTGAAGAGCATGTAACACTGCACCCGCACGTCCGTTCCAGTGTAGGAAAGGCAAGGAAAAGAACTTTTAATTTTGTCCAAATACTACCATAAATAGTAGCAGTAGTTTGTATTGCAAGCACTGCATAGATCCGGTTATTATGGTGGCCACTCCCTACCTCTCTTAATAAGTTTAGTAGTACTCAGTCATTCATGTGTGGATGTATCACTGCCTGTCACTCAATAAAAAGCAAAGCACCTAAAGTCATCCCATATATAAGCAAAAACATCCCATGTGAAGTGATAGATAATCAGATTATTTATCTTCTTCAATTTTCCATTTCTAGTACTCATTTCCACTGTAGGGTGAAAGTTAAATTAATTAAGCAGTAGCCCTTGAGTTGTAACAGAGTATTCTCAGTGCCACCCGTAATAGAAAAGTAAGAGATTCACCACCTGCATGTACTGGACGGGTACAGTAACGCAACGGCAACGCAAGTCTAGGTCACTCCTCATGGCGTGCGTCTCTTTTTCTCGGGTGCAAGTTTACCGCGCTGGCATTATGCCGGCTTGCAGAAAATAACGTACCAATTTTCCAAAACAAGAGACAAGAAGAAGAATAAGACTGGTGTACTTTCATAGTCGACTCCAATGGAAGTCCACAGTGCTCATAGAATTTGTTCCTTAAACTCCCACTAATGTTAGAGCAAGGATGAAGAAGTGTGAGGTTAGATAGATACTGGCCTCAATAGTTATGTAATGCGCTTGCAAGTTGCTAGTTGTACTGCAGCACACATTTCTGCTGAATGATTGAGTTAATCTTAAAGAGCATTGGTTACAGACTATGTCTTTCTTTCTTCATATAGGTTCTCCTTCCAAACGAACAAGGAGGAAGGAGCTGGCTAGAGCGGCCCGGCAACGGAGAATCGAGGCCACTGTTGCGGAATATCGGCGGCTGGTGGCCCTGGAGGACGAGGAAAGTGTGCGGTCGACAACAACGACAACGTCATCTGCATCGGCCTCCGTGGCCCCACCGGCTGCCACCCAGCACAGTGGTCCACCGAGACTGAGCCGGGCTGCCAAAGGCAAACGCCACCGCCGAGCAGCAAGGCCAACAGCTGCTTCTCACAGGCCTTGCACCTGCAAGGCAGTGAAGGCACGCCTGCGCCGCACTACCCTGATGGTGTCCCGCCTTCAGCAGGAGCTCGCCTTGCTCCGCGAGGAGCATGATGCCCTGGCCCAAAAAGTTAACAGCATCCACCCATAGTGTCCCTTGCCCCTTTTTTAGAGACTTTTGGGGGGTGGGAATTGGGAGTTGGGTTTTTGGGGACTTTTGAAGGACAATCGTTGGGGTTAGGGAGGGTCTTGCGGGAGATTATTTTGTTAGGGATATAAATATACTTTTTCAAACTTTATCTGAGCATACCTGTTTTTTACTGCTTGCCTGGTGGGTGGGGGTTTAACGTTGACTGTTTTCCTGAAAGTTTAGTTCCATTTTCTTCCTTTAAGTGTAAATGCCCAAATGTTTTCAACACTAAGTGCCTCTCACAGACTAAGTGAAGTGAATCCAAGAGTCCTAGGACTTTAGTAGTACTACCTTCAGTCTCTCGTCTCTCGTACTAATACTCCATTATACCCCCAAACCACCAAACGCTTATCTTACCTGTAATTTGTGTTTGAAAGTAGGGCTAGGCCCAGGGCTGGCTCCACGGGAAACACCGAATAACGTTGGCAATCTTGGTCGGATAAAATTTCCTCATAGCGGTGGTACTAGTGGTGTGACACAGTGGCAGTTGCATGCCTATGAAAAAAAAGAAAATGAAATCTGGTTTGTCCTCCTGAGCAATTCAACGGTACAACTGAGAATATAGCAGGTGACAGAAGTACAGTAGAGCAGTGCCACATTGTAGCCTAACAAATGGTAAAGTATAACTACTAATTCGGTTGAAGTTCTTTCACATTAGCAATGGTTCTTTGTCAAGCAGAGTAAGAATATATCATCGACAACTGTGGAAAGAAAGAATGCGACAGTACAGGGCCTGTGTGGAATTATTGATAACTATATTCAACATAAGGTCTCTGTAGCCAGATACCCGAGAGCCTTGCTGGTCACTATAAATCCATTCACAACAACACTCAATGGGGTTGGTCTGGAAGGTGTCACGTTTACTCCCCGTGATCCAGTCGATGCAAATATGGTTCCACCTCCAAATGTCACCAACACCCAGAAGTGTAAACACAGGGTGTTCGAGGCATTAGGCGAGGGAGAAAAATAACAAACTAAAATAAAAAATGTGGGATGGGTAAAGGTAGGGTCAGCAGGGAAAGGATACCTGTAAGAGAAGACAAGACAGGCATCAGTGAAGTGATGTCCTAACATACAAGGGTACTCTCATATAGTCTCACTAAATAGTCTGCAAGTCTCCCGCCTACTCATGGGAAATGTAGTTTCATAGTACGGTAGGCGCTTAGGGGCTGCGTAACCTGACAGAAGGTATAGTAGATAGAAAAGGAGAAATTGCTTTTTTTCTAGGTGTCCCCTCACTCACCAGGGTTGCCCCTTGGTGACATGCTTCATCATTGGGGCCATCCCCGTCCTCTACGGCCTGGGGCGTGCTGCGACTTGCGAATTACGTAGGAGCACTTACAAATGACTATGTGTGGTGCAGATAGTGGAGTGGACTAAGTGATGTGTTAAGGGATCAATGTAGAAGCCGAGAGAGAGCAAAGAAATGCAGTCACAGTCAGAGAAAAAGGCAAGGGATACTGTATCTATGTGGTTGTAGTGGTCCTGTTGGAAGTGGTAAGTAAGTTGCCCGCAGAAAAAAAATCCTCCTATTAGCGGCACTCCTCCATTGCAGCCGACGCTTCGTCCACCGATGTTGGTCACCAGAAGACACCCTGTCCACTGCCTGCCTGATGCTGAATTGTGGCTCGCTACTGTGAAGCCTGACTCCATCCTTTTTTCCCCATTGCAGAGACTGAAACCCGGCCTGTAATTATTCAACGAAAAACAGGAAGTGATATAATATTACAACACCACTGATAAATAAATATAAGGTATGTAGGCTGTGGAGTGCAAAAAGTCACAATTTGTTTTTCCTAGTAGACAGACAGTACAATGTTTTTGAAAGTGCGTACTCTGAGTCACCTTTTCAAGGATAAATAAGTATGGGCAAATTAATGTAGCGGATCTTGCCCCTCAAGCTAGGTGTACTGTAAACTGTGTTTTAGAACAAAAATAGATCTTCCTAGCAGTGCTCCCACCCAAAAAACGAGGCCTAGCAGAAAACTGGAGACAAAACTTACTTTGAAAGTAAAAGTAGGCCGAAGTACCCTAATTACCCATTACCCCCCGTGGATTGCATTCAAACCACTTGCAAGCAACCAAGCAAAAGTAGCCATAGCCAGCATCGCTCCAAGACTCGAAATCCCCCCCACTCAAACACATGCAATAGAAATACTGCTAACCCTAACGAACCCTAAGTTAAGAATAGTGGCAAAGGCTTTCTTTAACTATGCCAAATCCCCCCTTTCCCACCATGGATTTTCTTCAAATGACTTGCAACCAAAATTACACATTCTCACGAGTGCTCTAAGACCCCAGAACTCAGTTTGAAAAATCTAGAACACCCCGATACACATGCAATCCTGCTGCTAGGGCTAACCCTAACGAACCCTAAGTTACAAAAAGTGCCAAAACTAAAGGCTTTTCCGCGCGGATTTTGTCCCAACCACTTCTACCCGGTATTAGACCTTCCCAGGAATGCCCCAAGACCCGGCAACCCACCCGCCAAGAAGCATAACACCCCCAAACAGGCCAAAAGCAAAATCTCATACTTGCAATATTTCTGGTCCTTCGGTCCAAACGCGCTGCGTAGCTAGGCCATAAGTCGGGGTTGGCACGACGGATTTCCTGAAAAGCAAATGCAATCAAGATTAGAGTGTCCCAGCAGTGCTCCCAGACCACGAAACTCACCCACAAACAGACGGAACCCCCCCTAAGAGCACCTCAAAGGCAAGCAAGTCATCAAAAACACAAAAAATTTTCCGCCTGGGATTTGGTCCAAAACACTTTTATCCGGTATTAGAGCTTCCCAGCAATGGCCCCAGAGCCGTCAACCCAGGAGAAAACGAGTAGAAGACCCCCAAACAGCCAAAGAGCAAAAGTACAAAAATGGGGACTTAGTCAATTTTTCACAAATTTCCCAAATCACTCCGCGCGCTCTCTGCAGCTAGGCCCTAAGTCCCCTCTGCCACCATGGATTTGCTTCAAACCTCTTGCAAAGTAAAGTAGATATAGCCAGCAGTGCTCCCAGACCACGAAACTCACCCAGAAACACCAGGAAGCCCCCCAAACAGGCCCCCGAAAACGCTACATAGAGCAAAATGTCAGAAATAGCCCAAAAAAAAATCGGCCTGGATTTAGTCCCAACCACTTCTACCCGGTATTAGACCTTCCCAGGAATGCCCCAAGACCCGGCAACCCACCCGCCAAGAAGCATAACACCCCCAAACAGGCCAAAAGCAAAATCTCATACTTGCAATATTTCTGGGCCTTCGGTCCAAACGCGCTGCGTAGCTGGGCCATAAGTCGGGGTTGGCACGACGGATTTCCTGAAAAGCAAATGCAATCAAGATTAGAGTGTCCCAGCAATGCTCTCAGACCATGAAACTCACCCACAAACAGACGGAACCCCCCCTAAGAGCACCTCAAAGGCAAGCAAGTCATCAAAAACACAAAAAAATTTCCGCCTCGGATTTGGCACAAACCACTTTTAGTGCTTCCCAGCAATGGCCCCAGACCCGTCAACTCACCTGCAAAGAGGTAGAACAACACCCCCACAAGTGCTGAGTCTTTCTTCATTGGGCGTAAACCAGCCCTCTGCTTTGATGGAAATAGGAGTCTGGAGGAGGAGGATAGAGGAGCATGTTCTTCTGAACTTGTGAACCTGAGGAATGCAGACTGCGGCACCTTCAAATAAATTAGCAAACAAGTGAAGACAGTTCTGCTGATGGGCTTGTCTTTGTGATTATCTGATTAAAGTTTGAATTATATTAACTGTGCACAACAAAGAAAGACAGACACACAGGAATAAAAGTGAATAAGGATGAAAAAGAAAGTTATTGATTCGTTGTCTCATTTTCAGGGCTCGAAGTCGGAATCACGGTCCAGGAATAAGAATAAGGCTTCGTCATCATACTCTGCGAATTCAGCCCGGGTGAGGTCAGTGCCACCTGACAGAGTAGAAATTCCCTCATCTATGGTGCTGGCCACCTCCTCTTCATCCGGCACGCTCTCTCGTACTCTTATATCTGGTGGTATGAGGTGCTGATTCATCTTGATCATTGTTAACCTCTCCACATTTTTGGGCGAGAGGCGGCTCCGTTTGGGAGTTACAATCCCACCAGCCGCACTGAAAACCCGTTCAGAAGACACACTTGCGAGTGGGCAAGACAAGTAGTTTAAAGCCAGGTTGGTGAGCTGTGGCCACAATTCTTTTTTCCCATGCCAATACGCCAATGGGTCAGAATTAACATAGACCTCTGTGGAGTCATTCAGATAGTCCTTCACCATCGACTCAAGGTCCTCCTCCAAGGTTCCTCCACTTTGCGTAGCTCTTGCTGTGCCTCTGACCTTTTGAGAACCAAACCCACGCAGAGCTAGCCAATCCTCTTCAGCCTCCAATGTTTCTGCTGTCTTTCGTGCAGATGATGCGGTTGCCGGTGTCTTTAACGGCTGAGAGGTCACTTGTGCCACAGCCACAGGTGCAGAAGTGGATTGTTTTGACTGGGGATGGCCTGCTGATGTACTGCCATTTCCTTCAATTTCCAGCCGTTCTGTTTCAAACTTCTTGGCTGACAAGGCTAGCCAACGTTTGTACTTTGTAACATCTTCATCAGCAAAAGGAAAGAATGCTCTGCCTGCCAGCGCCTTTTTGTAGCGTGGATCCAGAATAGTAGCACAAATGTAATGCTGTTCTGAGTGGATCTTTTGAAGACGTTCATCACCTTGTAGGAGCTCTAATAATTTCTCAGCCAGAAGCAAAGAGTCTTTCTTTTTGTCATCTTTTCGAAACACAGAACACACCTCCTTCAGTTGGTCCTCCAGCATGTACAACAATGGGATAGCTTTTCCCAAATTAGAGTCCTCCTTGCTGACTGCACGTGTGAAGACCTCAAAAGGACGAAGCATGCGTGTTAGGCTTTCAACTATGTTCCATTGCGGCCCACCCATCCTCAGCTCCTCTATACCCTCTTTCAAGAAATATTGATCGAGTTGCGTATACTGCTCATACAGACGCTCAAGCATGTAGAAGGTTGAGTTCCAACATGTTACCACCTCCTGGATGAGTGCTTTCACTGGCATTTGACTTTGATATAGCATGCTCCTCAGCTGCTTGCGGGCCTTAAAAGAATGCCTGAAATGCTTGCAAATTTTTCGGCAGTTCTCCAATACACTGTACGCTGCACTGCGTTTATTACCCAAGAATTTTTGGACAACCAGGTTTATACAGTGCGCCAAACACGGCACTCTGAAATAGTAACCGTCCCTCATGGCCTTAACTATATTGGAGCCATTGTCTGTGGAAACATAACCAACCTTGCGTTTTAGTGGGGACAGACAGTTAAGGACCTTTGTGTTAAAGACATCCAAAATGTTTTCTGCTGTGTGACGTTTCTCCAAACCAAACATGGCTAGTGTTGCATGTTTCCGAGCACCTTTAAAAACAATGTTAGTGTCAACACCTGAGTTTAGCTTTGCTTTAGCCCCTGAAAAAGAGACCCAGTGTGCAGTGATGCACATGTAATCAGCGCCTGCGCCACTGGTCCACATGTCTGTTGTCAGATGTATAGTGTGAACAGCACTCTTCTGCAAAGCTGCCCCAATCACCTTCAGAACATCTTCATGTAGTGCTGGAACCGCAACTCGGGCAAAATAGAACCGGCTAGGAACCTTCCATTTAGGGCAGAGCGCTGTCACTAATTCTAGAAAACCAACCCCTTCTACAAAAGAAAAAGGGAGAAGGTCCAGAGCTAGCATTTTAGCCAGCTTAGTGTTATACAGACGGGTCATTGGGTGGTTGCGTTCATATTGCGCTTCTGTAAACAACATCTTTTTAATGTTGCCCTGGACCAATGATTTACGGGATGATGATGATCTCTTCGACCCAGTTACGCTCGCTGATGAACTTTTCCGCATTGATGTCTCACTCTCTCCCACACTCTTAGTGTGGCTCCCATGGGGTGTGCTGCTGACATGGGAACTGGGTGTAAGTGAAGTGTTTGAATCGTCTTCTACCTCCTCGTCATCAGCAGATGACAAATCAACGTTTTCATTACGTGCAATTCCGGCTTTCTTGACCGCCTCTAGGTGCGGAAACCATTCGACAGGGTGCCTTCTCTCAAGATGACCTCTCTGGCCTCCGGTACCATAGTTAGAACCAAGCTTACCACGACTAAATCGAAGCTTACAAAGGCTACAAATGGCTATGTTTTCCTTTTTTGGGCAAACACTAAAGAAGTCCCAAACTGGAGACTTGAAATGTCTTCGGGGGCCGGAGGAGGCGGCGATACTGGTGGTGGTGGTCCTGCTGCTAATGACAGATGAAGTGGAGGATGTGGATTGCCGAACTTCAGTACGTTTTGCACTTTCACCACCACGAATTGAGGTCGAGGACGAGGTGGGTACCTTCTTGCGAGGAAGAAATATGGAAGCGGTAGGTTTTGGTGTACTACTTAACTCCAAATCTAATGATTCCATTTCCATTGCCTCCTCGCCGACATCATCATCACGCTCAGCAGCTTCTCGGGATAGGGTCAAAATGTCTCTTTGCTGCATGCCCGGTGGGGCTGCAGTGACCTTTGTGATGACTGGCTCGTCGTCATCGTGAGAGGCTTCATCACCAGCAGTATCTGTCACTTCTTGTTGAGCCTCATCACACTCCATAGGTTTGAGTTTTTGGACGACCTTCCTTTTACGCTTAGGTACCGGTGGCAGATCATGGTGTGCCTCTGCCTCACTGTCAGACCGCAGTTGTCGTGGTTCCCAAGACAGATCACTTGCACCAGAACGAGGTGGGCTTGAAGAAGATGTAGACACCCCCCTTGATCTTTTCCTTGCTAGGGATGTGGAAGACAATGAATGATCATCAGGAGGAGTGGCTTCCAATGATACCTCAGCTTCATTGTCGATTTCCAAATGTGCCCCTACTTCGGGAGGAACAACTATTGTGGGCACTTGTGAACGTCCATGCACCTTTGCTTGCGCATCTCCTTTTGCTGCCTCTCCTTCCACATGTACTTGGGCGTGTACTTGCACATGGTGTTGTTGTTGCGGCTGTGGTTGTTCAACACTTGTCAGATGAGTTACAACAACCTGTGTTGATTCAGGGACATTGCTGCTACTTTCTTGCGATGAGCCAACATCACTGGTCGATGGTGATTGGAGAAGTACACTGACTGCCTCTGAAGCACTCAAGGGCTTTGACTTAAGTTGGCGTGGTGGTGGAGGCACTGAACCCAATGGAGCAGGGGTGCTGCTCTCAGGTTGGTCCCCAGCAGATCCTGCTGCTGCAGGCGTACTTTTTTTTTTGCTCCCAAAAAAAGTGGCGGGTGGCACACCAGCCTCCTTGGTAACTTGCTTCTTCTGCTCCTTACTAGCAACTTTCTTGCTAGAGGAGCTACGGAGAACTTTCTTTGGGGCCATCTTCTTCAGAGCAGGTCAGACAGCAGGCCGCAGTTGCACGAATTGTAGAGTTGTCTGAGGCCAGACGTGACGTTATGCTGCACACACACACCGCTGCAGGACTTCTTCCTGGCACTGGTGGTTCTCTTGAGTCTTGTGCACCTAAAAAAAATGGAAGACAGAGGAACATCAGTTCAGTTATAGAGCACAAAAAAATCGAAAAACACTGCAAAATCAGCACAATCCCAATCCATCCATGCCCTCCATAATGTTTAAATTCAAGACAACCCACAGAAAGACTAGGCCCATGCAAGACTCACTACCCCTGGGCATAAATAAAGGTTGAAAAGTAGGCAAAATGGTTGGAGGCCTAACAACAAAGCCTGCATTCAAAATGGCCACTTGCCTGCCAAGCACATGGCCAGTGCCTGTAGCTGCACTCAAAATGGCCACCAGCCACATGGCATGTCCCTCCCCATGAACACCCCCAAAAATCGAAAAACACTGCAAAATCAGCACAATCCCATTCCATCCATGGCCTCCATGATGTTTAAATTCAAGACAGCCCACAGAAAGACTAGGCCCCATGCACCACTCACTACCCCTGGTCAAGGCCCCAACAACAGGTCAAAAATCGAAAAACACAAAATTTTACAAAAAAAAAAAATCGAAAAACACAGAAAAATCAGCACAATCCCAATTCATCTATGGCCTCCATGATGTTTAAATTCAAGACAACCCACAGAAATACTAGGCCCATGCAAGACTCACTACCCCTGGCATAAATAAAGGTTGAAAAGTAGGCAAAATGGTTGGAGGCCTAACAACAAAGCCTGCATTCAAAATGGCCACTTGCCTGCCAGCACATGGCCAGTGCCTGTAGCTGCACTCAAAATGGCCACCAGCCACATGGCATGTCCCTCCCCATGAACACCCCCAAAAATCGAAAAACACTGCAAAATCAGCACAATCCTATTCCATCCATGGCCTCCATGATGTTTAAATTCAAGACAGCCCACAGAAAGACTAGGCCCATGCTAGACTCAAATACCCCTGGTGAAAAGGCCCCAACAACAGGTCAAAAATCGAAAAACACAAAATTTTACAAAAAAAAAAAATCGAAAAACACAGAAAAATCAGCACAATCCCAATTCATCTATGGCCTCCATGATGTTTAAATTCAAGACAACCCACAGAAATACTAGGCCCATGCAAGACTCACTACCCCTGGCATAAATAAAGGTTGAAAAGTAGGCAAAATGGTTGGAGGCCTAACAACAAAGCCTGCATTCAAAATGGCCACTTGCCTGCCAGCACATGGCAAGTGCCTGTAGCTGCACTCAAAATGGCCACCAGCCACATGGCATGTCCCTCCCCATGAACACCCCCAAAAATCGAAAAACACTGCAAAATCAGCACAATCCCATTCCATCCATGGCCTCCATGATGTTTAAATTCAAGACAACCCACAGAAATACTAGGCCCATGCAAGACTCACTACCCCTGGCATAAATAAAGGTTGAAAAGTAGGCAAAATGGTTGGAGGCCTAACAACAAAGCCTGCATTCAAAATGGCCACTTGCCTGCCAGCACATGGCCAGTGCCTGTAGCTGCACTCAAAATGGCCACCAGCCACATGGCATGTCCCTCCCCATGAACACCCCCAAAAATCGAAAAACACTGCAAAATCAGCACAATCCCATTCCATCCATGGCCTCCATGATGTTTAAATTCAAGACAGCCCACAGAAAGACTAGGCCCCATGCACCACTCACTACCCCTGGTCAAGGCCCCAACAACAGGTCAAAAATCGAAAAACACAAAATTTTACAAAAAAAAAAAATCGAAAAACACAGAAAAATCAGCACAATCCCAATTCATCTATGGCCTCCATGATGTTTAAATTCAAGACAACCCACAGAAAGAATCAGTCCACCCACCACTGAGTACCCCTGGGAAAAGGCCCCAAAACAGCCCAAAAATCGAAAATCCCAAAATTTTAGTTGCAGCAACTGTAATGCCCCAAACAAACTTACTTGTAAAATTTCTAATCCAACAGTGATCCAAAGAAAGTCAAAAAGGCCTCAAATCCAAAGATCCAGCAGCATCCACAAAAGGTAATCCTTCCAGGTCCACATCCGAATGAAAAGTGACCAGGAGATGGACAAAGCACTGGGAGGAGCCTGCTGAACAGGAACAGGAAGTTGAAGACTATGGGGCACTTCCTTCCTCCCACCCCCCTGCCCCCCTCCCCAAAATGGACTCCTCGCTAAAAAAGTGCAGGCAAATGTCAAACTAAGGAGTTATTCACATAAAAATCATCATTTCTAGAAGGTTTATGCTGCTTGCTGGTGGATTTCTTGTGCAGAATTGCAAATTTATATTTTCGCGCGCCGCATCTCAAATCTCGCAATTGCGAAGTACCGCGAGACGTGATCTCGTCGTACTCGCGTTGACAAACTATCGCTGGCAAGCCGCGATGACGTAATCGCGCTCGCCAATTCCCGCGGGATCACACAGCAAGATCCAAAATGGCGCAGCACTCGCAAACTATCGAAAAAAACAACTCGGCAAACGATGATAAACGCCGCGCGCCGCAAAAATTGTATCACCAACGCCGCGCGCCGCCCAAAAAATCCGCTGCGTGCGAATTTGCGGATTTTGCGGGAAATCCGCAAATCTCGCGGATTGCGGATTTCCCGAAAATCCGCAAAATCCGCGAGCGGAACGGATTTTCCGCCCACGCTTAATGGAGTGGCGCTTGGCTTGCGGTGTGGTGCTTGGCTGGCGGTGTGTGTGGAGTGGCGCATGGCTGGATGGTGTGCGTGGAGTAGTACTTGGCTGTCTGTGCACGGAGTGGTGCTTGGCTGGTGGTGTGTGTGGAGTGGCGCTTGGCTGGATGGTGTGCGTGGAGTGGTGCTTGGCTTGCGGTGTGCGTGGAGTGGCGCTTGGCTTGCGGTGTGCGTGGAGTGGCGCTTGGCTTGCGGTGTGCGTGGAGTGGTGCTTGGCTTGCGGTGTGCGTGGAGTGGTGCTTGGCTTGCGGTGTGCACGGAGTGGCGCTTGGCTTGCGGTGTGGTGCTTGGCTGGCGGTGTGTGTGGAGTGGCGCATGGCTGGATGGTGTGCGTGGAGTAGTACTTGGCTGTCTGTGCACGGAGTGGTGCTTGGCTTGCGGTGTGCGTGGAGTGGCGCTGTGTATTGCGGTGTGCGTGGAGTGGTGCTTGGCTTGCGGTGTGCGTGGAGTGGTGTTTGGCTGGCAGTGTGCATGGTGTGTCGCTTGGATGGTGGTGTGGGTGGACTGGCGCTCGGCTGGCGGTGTGTGAGTACCTACTTTCTGTTGGTCACTACACACACTGCTAGTTGAGTGACACTGTACTCAGTCCATCATTTTGTGTAGTTGCTGTGGCAGATATTTGGGTGTGTGAAAGTGATGGGCCCTTGAATGGCGCTGTCTGCTGGTGTGAGTGTTGTAATGTGATGGGTCTGCGGCTGGTGGTGTGAATGTTTTGTATGTGTCACACGTACGAAAGGTGTATGAATGTCCTTACTGCCCCCGTGTGATGGGGGTACTGGTAGGAGCAGAAGACCGACTGGCACCAAAGGGGTTAGGCAGTAAAATAAATTCAAAAAATTAACCAGTGTCTTGATGTTAAACCTCATCTAATCCCAATTGGTCTTTGCCCTATTTGATGGCCCCTCTGTGCAAATGTAAATTTGGGGGGCAAATTTGTGTGTGGTTTTTTCAATTGTTATATTGTTTGTGAAATGTGGTAGTAATTTTTTTATCTTCTCCATTTTTGCCTTGTTCCAGGCTTTTGCTGTTTGGATTGTTGTAGGTTGCGGGTCCGTTACTGTTGGTGTTGCAGCTTGTGTAGTTGCTTGTGCTTGGTAAGTGAATGTATTTTGTACTACTTTCCCTTGTTTTTTGTCTTTTTGAAAAAGGTTGTACTTATATCACTTTGTGTGGCTCTGTTTCTTTTTTTCTTCAGCATTAGTGTTTTATGTGCACTTTGATTTCTAATTTGTTTTTTTTCTTTTCTTTCTAGTGGGATATCATTTCTTTTTGCTGTGTCTCAGCAGAGTAGGTGCTGGTGAGTGTAGCTGTATTTGGTAAGAGTGAAATTGTTTTGGATTGTATTGATCTTTGTGTGAAAGCCTTACCTTGTTTACTTCTTACTTTGCACAGTGTAGGTTGTTGTTCACTTGTGTGTGCTGTCTTTCTTTGTAAGGATAATGGCTAGTCGCAGGATTACTGCTCAGCAGGTTCTTAGTTTGCTTTTTGAGTCTTCCTCTGACCATGGTTCAGAGACTGACTCTGATTCGGATTTGGAGGTTGGTGGAGAAGATTCAGGCAGTGAGTTTTCTCTTTGCCTGCATTCATCATCATCGGATGAAGAATCTTCTTCTAGTGCTGATGAAGTGTCTATGGTAGCGGAGGACATTGTTGCGCCGGTAGTGGAACAAGAGGCAGCTGTGCTACTTCCTAGAGCTGCAAGGTATCCTTTCTTTTTACGTCGGCATGAGGCAGGTGGGCTACAGCCTGCGCCCAAAAGGCTTCACATTGCTGTGGTGCGCCAAGCGGCATCTGGTGCTGTTAGGCCTCCTATTGTTGTAGAGCGGCAAGGTGCATCAGGGTCTGATTTGTTTTCCGGTGGTGTAGTGCAGCAAGAAGCTTCTCAGGCTGCTGGGCTTCCCGTTGGTGAAGTGCTGCAAGAGGCATCTGGGGCTGGTAGGCTTCCCATTGTTGTAGAGCAGCAAGATGCATCTGGACCTGCTTTGTTTCCCGGTGGTGTAGTGCAGCAAGAGTCTTCTGGGGATGCTATGTTTTCTGTTGGTGATGTGCAGCCAGAAGTATCTGTGGATGTTAGGCTTCCCGTACGTGTACAGCAACAAGTGGCTTCTGGTCTGCAGGCTGAGGTGGCTGCTCCCCCCGTTCATGGGGATGGCCTCTGGGTTCCCCCTGGCATGGTGCAGCCGGCATTGCCAGAGTTCACTGGTGTTCCTGGGTGTAGAGTGAATACTGAGAATTTTCAGCCAATAAATTTTTTTCAGTTGTTTATGGACGATGTGTTTTTGCAAAATATTGTTGACCAAACCAATTTGTATGCAGAACAGTTTTTGAGGGACAATAGTGCCAGGCTTAAGCCCCATTCTAGAGCTACTCTGTGGACTCCCACAAATGTTGAAGAGATGAAGAAGTTTTTGGGTTTAACTTTTTTGATGGGCTTGCTAAGGAAGCCATCAATGTCTTCATATTGGTCCACTAGTCCCTTGATGACAACAGCTATATATCCAGCAGTCATAAGTCGTGATCGGTTTTTGCTTCTTCTTCGGATGATGCATTTTGTTGATAATGGTTTAGCCTTGGCACGCGATCACCCTGATTGTGACCGTCTGTTTAAAATTCTGGGGGAACGCTGGGTGGGTGGAAATTTGTTGATCCACGCAGATTCCGGAACTTTCCACCACAGAAATGTGAGGAAAATGCGTTTTTTTTTCCAATTTCTTAGCTTTGCAAGGGATTCTGGGTAAGAGAACCTGGGGGTAGGCAGTCGAGTCACCCCATCCTGAATTCCCCTGGGTGTCTACTTTTCAAAAATATATAGGTTTGCTAGGTTTCCCTGGGTGCCGGCAGAGCTAGGGTTCAAAAACAAAAGGTAGTCTCTTTGCCCAAAAAGGCCACAATTTCACAGAAAAATTGAGTTGTGACCACGTTGCGTTTTGCGCTGTTTCGTGTCGCAGCCACTATGCCTACCCACGCAAGTGAGATACCATTTTTCTCGGGAGACCTGGGGGAACGCTGGGTGGGTGGAAATTTGTTGATCCACGCAGATTCCGGAACTTTCCACCACAGAAATGTGAGGAAAATGTGTTTTTTTTGTCATAATTTTAGCTTTGCAAGGGATTCTGGGTAACAAAACCTGGGGGTAGGCAGACGAGTCACCCCATCCTGAATTCCCCTGGGTGTCTAGTTTTCAAAAATGTATAGGTTTGCTATGTTTCCCTATGTGCTGGCAGAGCTAGGACGCAAAAACAAAAGGTAGTCTCTTTGTCCAAATAGCACAAGATTTCACTGGGAAATTGAAGTGCAACCACGTTGCGTTTTGAGCTGTTTCGTGTCGCAGCCACTATGCCTACCCACGCAAGTGAGGTACCATTTTTCTCGGGAGACCTGGGGGAACGCTGGGTGGGTGGAAATTTGTTAATCCACGCAGATTCCAGAACTTTCCACCACAGAAATGTGAGGAAAATGTGTTTTTTTTGTCATAATTTTAGCTTTGCAAGGGATTCTGGGTGAGAGAACCTGGGGGTAGGCAGACGAGTCACCCCATCCTGAATTCCCCTGGGTGTCTAGTTTTCAAAAATGTATAGGTTTGCTAGGTTTCCCTATGTGCTGGCAGAGCTAGGACTCAAAAACAAAAGGTAGTCTCTTTGTCCAAATAGCACAAGATTTCACTGGGAAATTGAAGTGCAACCACGTTGCATTTTGAGCTGTTTCGTGTCGCAGCCACTATGCCTACCCACGCAAGTGAGGTACCATTTTTCTCGGGAGACCTGGGGGAACGCTGGGTGGGTGGAAGTTTGTTGATCCACGCAGATTCCAGCACTTTCCACCACAGAAATGTGAGGAAAATGTGTTTTTTTTGTCATAATTTTAGCTTTGCAAGGGATTCTGGGTAACAAAACCTGGGGGTAGGCAGACGAGTCACCCCATCCTGAATTTCCCTGGGTGTCTAGTTTTCAAAAATGTATAGGTTTGCTAGGTTTCCCTATGTGCTGGCAGAGCTAGGACGCAAAAACAAAAGGTAGTCTCTTTGTCCAAATAGCACAAGATTTCACTGGGAAATTGAGGTGCAACCGCGTTGCATTTTGAGCTGTTTCGTGTCGCAGCCACTATGCCTACCCAGGCAAGTGAGGTACCATTTTTCTCGGGAGACCTGGGGGAACGCTGGGTGGGTGGAAGTTTGTTGATCCATGCAGATTCCAGCACTTTCCACCACAGAAATGTGAGGAAAATGTGTTTTTTTTGTCATAATTTTAGCTTTGCAAGGGATTCTGGGTAACAAAACCTGGGGGTAGGCAGACGAGTCACCCCATCCTGAATTCCCCTGGGTGTCTAGTTTTCAAAAATGTATAGGTTTGCTAGGTTTCCCTATGTGCTGGCAGAGCTAGGACTCAAAAACAAAAGGTAGTCTCTTTGTCCAAATAGCACAAGATTTCACTGGGAAATTGAGGTGCAACCGCGTTGCGTTTTGCGCTGTTTCGTGTTGCAGCCACTATGCCTACCCACGCAAGTGAGGTACCATTTTTCTCGGGAGACCTGGGGGAACGCTGGGTGGGTGGAAGTTTGTTGATCCACGCAGATTCCAGCACTTTCCACCACAGAAATGTGAGGAAAATGTGTTTTTTTTGTCATAATTTTAGCTTTGCAAGGGATTCTGGGTAACAAAGCCTGGTGGTAGGCAGTCGAGTCACCCCATCCTGAATTCCCCAGGGTGTCTACTTTCCAAAAATGTATAGGTTTGCTAGGTTTCCCTAGGTGCCGGCAGAGCTAGAGTGCAAAAACTACAGGTAGGCACTTTGCCATAAAAGGGTCAATTTGTAACTGCAAAATTGAGGTGTGACCACGTTGCATTTTGCGCCGTTTCCTATCGCAGGCACAAGGCCGACCCACACAAGTAAGGTACCGTTTTTATCGGGAGACTTCGGGTAATTCAGATTTGTAAATCAACTGTTATTACCTAATGAGCTTTCTAGCATTTCTCCCTTTCAATGACAGACATTGTGTAAAAAAAAAATGTTTTTGAAAAATGACCAATAATTCTCAAGCTAGTATGGGTATTCCCAATTTTGAAAATGTGCAATTATATACTGTTTCTGAACTCTATATTTTGTACCCAAATCAGAAATACATAGGTGTCTTTCATACAGATTTTTCCATGTATACATTTTCTAAGACAAAGTGCTCTATACCCAGTAAAAGAAAAAAAAACATTGCAAGTTGCTGCTCAGTTTTTGGATCTGGGTTCGTTGGGTTCTTGGTGAAACTACAACTCCTATATATCCCCACAACCAGGAAGGTCTAACGGATGTAACAGTATATTGCTTTCCAAGAGCTGCCAAGATTAGAAAAAGTTATAGGTGAAAACGTTGAGACAAAAGGCTGTTTTTTTCAACAAATTTTCTATTATTCCAAGATTTAACTGTTACTTTCGATAAAGAATCCTTCATGGATTTAGACAAATGACCCCTTTCTGAATTCAGAATTTTGTTTACTTTCCGAAAATGTACAGCTTTCTAGGATCCATTATTGCTTTCAAACTCTTTTCTACCATTAATTGGAAGGAGGTGGAAAGCTCTAAAAATAGCAAAAATAGGCTATGTCCCAGAAAAATGCCAAAACTGTGTGAAAAATGTTGGTTCCCTGACAAAAGACTGTCATTCCCTGAAAGCTGAGAAAACGGAGATTTCAGCCCCACAAACCCTTTTTTTATACCATTTTCAGGGAAAAACCCAGAGGCTTTCATTTGCAGCCCGTTTTTCCCATTTTTCTGAAAAAAACAAAAAAATCACTATATTTTGGTTAATTTCTAGGACCCCTCCAAGGGAATCCACAAACCCTGGGCGCCTTTGGAATCCACATGATGTTGGAAGAAAAGGACGCAAATTTGGCGTGGATAGCTTATGTGGTCAAAAAGTTACAGGGGCCTAAGCGCGCACTACCCCAAATAGCCAAAAAAGGGCTCAGCACAGGAGGGGAAAAGGCCCAGCAGCGAAGGGGTTAAAGGAGACTGATTTACTGTCTGGCAAAGTTAAATATATAAATCTTTCTGAGTCTACACTAGTAGTACTTGATACCATACAGTTCTCGCAGTCATGCTGCCATTGATAAGAAAGCCCAAACAGGTGATCTACATCTACACCCTCATCTTGCAATACATCAAGCATATACATTAAAAACTCCTGACAATCTTGCTGATTATTTTCAGAGAAGTCTGTTTGACCTGAACATTCATCTAACAGATAACGAACTTCAGACACACTTTCTACTTTTGTTCGATCAGTGCTACATTTCTCTAACACAGAATTCAACAAGCAGCATAAACTTTGCTCCGAATTGAACACAATCTGTTCTTTTAAACTCTCTAGTGAAAAGAGAACATTAACCACTACATTTGCATAGCAGTTGACACCAGAACTGTTTTCAAATTGAAAACCGACAACATCTTCAACAGAATCCACTTTCTTTCTGCTAACAACTTTCGGTTCATTGACTTTTAGTCTTTTTGCAACAACCTCCCTACTATTACTGATATTTCTACGTTTCTGGCCTACCACACGTTTCTCAAACAAAGGATATTGAGGCAAATGTGGCGCATACTCTCTTCTTAACCTATTGTATTCCTTAACACAATCTAGATCCGCACAAATGTTTGTGACATCACAGTCAATCAAGTACAATCCCGATAAAGTTCTAACTCGTGACAATGCCACATATGCCATACCCTCCTTGAACACAGAACTGCCAATATTCACCAATGCACAGTCTACACTTAAACCTTGCGATTTATGGATTGTCACCGCATATGCCAAGCAAACAGGAAACTGTTTACGGCGAACATATAAGTCTTTAACAAGCAAAAACCTAGCAGAACAACGACCAATTTGCTGTACTTCCTCAATGCCATCAAATTTAATTCTTAAAAATTCGATTCCATCTCTATTTTTGTATTTCTCCAAATCAACAACATTACCCATTGATCCATTTACTAGACCTCTTTCTACATGTAAATTCCTTCTCAAAATGATTCGGCAATTTAAACACACATTCAAAGTCTTTTCAAAACCCGCTGTTTTAGATATAGTCTTCTCTAATGAATCCAATTTTGATTTCAAATTGTCTGACAAAATAATTGTTGATCCCATGTGCTCTAATTTGTCGATAGCTTCAAGTTTCACAATCTCTTGCTTTTCTAAATTCAACATTTTATTGTTGAAGATGGCACATTCTGCAAGAGTTGGCATGAGACATATCCCGGACTTCTTCTCAGTAATTTTCAGAAAAATATTCTCAGGCACAATCTCTTGTTTGGGATATAAATTTGACAGTAATCGTGCATTTAAAGCTTCTCTCCCATGCTCGGTCACTTTTCCAATTCTAATGTCTTGTAGAATATTCTTGTAATCTTCATCCTTTGCCTGACGCATATTTTCATGCAGTTCTGCATAATTGAAGTTTAACCATATATTGACGTTGCCAATGCTCCCTAGGCACTTCCTGGTATCTTCATGTGTGAGTATTTTGAACACAGGTTGACCTTTTACTGGTGTCAGCTGCAGAAGATCTCCAAAAACAATGATGTGTTTGCCACCAAATAACACATCATATTCAGTTTTAAGTACTTCTTGCATTCTCAAATGCACAAAGGCAAGCATGAGATTGGAAACCATGCTTACTTCGTCAATGATAAGTAGTTTCATTTTCCTCAAGACTCTTGAAACTTCACAGCAAGCATCTCCAGATAACTTGTTGTATTGTAATTTGTTGTCATGCTCCACCGGCAGCATCAGTAGACGATGCAAAGTAATACCTTTAATGTTATGTGCTGCCAGTCCAGTAGGAGCGGTGACAACACAAGACAGCGATGACTTAGTCCTTTCCTGCAAATAACAAGAAATTGCTTTAATGAGGAAACTCTTTCCAGTTCCCGCTTCTCCACTCACGTACAGTCGGACAGGCTTCAATGACGTACATGAGCACTCTTTCTTCTCATGACTTAATCCGTGCTCAATTTCCTTGGTAACTTCATCATATATTTTCCTCTGCTCAACGTTGAGTTGTTTTTCCAAGTCTTCTAAGTTAACTGAATACTCCTGAGCATGTGCCATGGCTCTTTCCACTTCATTCATAGCAGTGGCAGCTTCATTTTCCATAATAGGTCCTCCAAGTGGATCTTGACTCAATGAAACAGAACTCTGACTGTCCTGAGAACTGTCTCTGGCAATCTCGGCTGCAATCGTTGCTTCCTGCTCAATTTCCAAAGTTAGCATTTCTTGATATTTAGGAAAAGCAGGACATTCTATGGACTCCTTGGCTGCATTAAAAGAGTCTTCGTAACAGAGGAAATCTCCAAGCAGTTCCTCTTCTGCACGCCAAGGCTTGAAAAGTTGCAAAAGTGCTAAATAGAAAAACTCCTTTCTTTCTGGAGATTCACCACTCAATTTTCGATGGTTTACTAATTGGCATTTTCTTTGCTTGACCAGGCATCCCTCACTTCCAATTACAGCATACACTCCTTTCTCAATATCTTCTTTGATGTTCCTCTTGAATATATAATTTTGGAGAACCTCATATAGACAAACATTCTCAAGGTGACTGCTTCGATTTGGATAATATGTATCCAACATGTTGGTCTTCAAAATGTCGGTACTGTTTGGCTCCTTTTCCGCCAAATACTCAATTTCCCGGACAGGTTTTAGAACTCGATTTCGCGTTGCAGCAAGACCAAGACTCGCCCAAACGATACTCCTAGATTTGGCATAGAGACTTGCTGAAGACAATCGATCTGAACATTCGTAAGCTCCGATTTCTCGATGCGACAACATCTTCAGACTGAAACTATACAATTTCTTGCTGAGGCTCTTTTCATGGGATATGTCCTCCCACATATCCTTCAGTTCTGTCTTTTCTTTTTTGGTGATGTAAGATGTCACATACCGAGCCACAGCCATGCAGTTGTCACCCACAAACTGTATATCCATGTTAGCATTCCACATGGACAAAATCACTGGGTTGTAGTCATTGATGTACTTGGACTCTTCGTTCCTTTTCAAATTGTATGTATTTTTGGGTGATTTCCTCGTCACATTATGTCGTAGTGAAGACATCAAACTGTTCACTTTTCCTTTAGAAATCACCGGCCGTGGAAAGTTGAAACGACATTTGGTGTAGAACTTGTCCTTGTTTCTGAATTTACGACGACAGTACTTTCCACAACGATGGCTTTGGAAACGTAGAACTTGTTCTCTTAGGCTTTTCTTCTCCGTTGCATTTGGAACAGCACACGTAGAATACTGTTCTATGAAATTCATCACTAAGTCATCGGGATCTGTTCCAAATTTAGGAGCATCCTTGATCCACAACAACATATGTATATGAGGAGCACCTCTTGCTTGGTACTCCTTTCTCCAAAAGAAATCCAACACCTCTCCAAGAGGTGGATTCTTCTTATTTGTGATGAAAGACATCATAGCTTCAAATTTATGATTGAAGTACCTGCATACATTCACAGGATCCAAAGAACACAGTTCTCCAGGTGTCTTGAATTCAATGTTTTCAATATTTCCATTTGCTTCTCGTAGAAATTCAAGTAAGTCTTCCCAGCCATACTCAGCACAGCTCAGAGTGAGGAACCATGTCGGAGTTCCTAAGTTCCTCAGCATACATTTTAAATCACCATGACGACGATACCAATACTCATTAGTACCACGCTGACACGCCATGAGATTAATTAAGTGAGAATCCAAAATACTATCTTGGACATTAACTTTATGCATAAAGTCTCTTGCCGAGATATTTCGCATCTGTATACCACTTTTCAAGATGTGGTTCACTGCATATGACAGTCCAGACAAATCGCTTTCAAACAGGAGATGAAACAAATAGGGAATGCATTGACGAAACCTAGGATCTTCTCCATACAATCGTAAAGTCCGGTATTCAGACGCAGGAATTTGATGAGATCGCTCATCATATCTTCCTCCTCGACCTGTGGGAAATAGCTGTGGGAAACACCGAGCTTCCAAACTTTCCTCCCAAACACTAATGGGACTCCCTTTGGCTTGTTTCATTTGAAACAACTCAATAGCATTCCCCATGACTTCCTTGGAATGCAATGGATGAACACTATAATGTTCATATATTTCTTCACTTTTAGAGGCCTCTACTTTCTCAATTTGCCCAGCACACAAATCGCTATCCTCTTCATCACTTACTTCCTCTTCTGCAACATACACATTCTTATAATACTTATTATTTTTCTTCAAATACACTGTTGCCTTTTTGACTTTCCTAACATCCACTAAATCTTGCCATATTTTCTTATTCTTTGTCGGAACCCCATTAACCAAGATAACCAGAGGTTCCTCTTCCACTTCTTCTACTCCAATTGTGTTAATGTTTTTCTTCAAATCTAAAGGCAAATAAACAACTCTTCCCTTTAATCCTCTCTGTAAATCTGCTGGAGGCAACTTCCCTGTCTTTGGCTCCATTCTTACAATAGCCTGAAAGGGATGAATACTTTGAATCAAAATAGATTCATAAGTATTTAAATCCTTCAATTCAGAAGGAATCTCAACCAATTCAAGATTATTATGAACTGCCCTAGCAGGCATCTGGTTTTGGTTTAATTTATTACAACAATAAGTACACACACGTTGATCCGATCCCAAATCAAAATAATTTTCTACCATCAAGTATGTGGCAAAATCCTTCCATTCACTATTATTTTCCCTTTCACTTTTTGCATATAAATCCACTACCTTAGTCTGATTCTTATAATAAGTACGTCGACAACAAACACAAGTGAAATTAGGCCTCTCACTTGATTTCATCTGAAACGTGGCAATTTCCTTCTGAAAATTATCTGTACTGTAAACCTGTACATTATCTTCCACATTACTCTCTACTTCAGGGTCAATTTGAACATTCTCATCTTTACTACTAAAGTAACAAAACTCAATTTCTTCACAAATATTCTTCACATCTATTTCAGAACCATGCAAAAGAGCAGCACATAATTGTTTAAGCATAATTGCTGGACTCTTTGCATAATATAACATTCTCACTAATTTTCTCACTTTATTATGATGCACTGCTAGCATCCTGAAATGATGAAAAACACTCTGGCATACTCTCCTGGAAAGACAAGCCAGTGAATGACCACGCAAACCTGTTATTTGTCTCACTCTGCAAGGATCTAAATCTTGCAACAACTTCATTTTCTGCTTCAAACTTTTCTTATTAAATGTCCGTATAAAATCACAAAGCAAATTGATGGAAACCTGTCGCACACTGCAAATAGAACTACACTTCCAAATGTACACAGGAGCCTTAGGACGTCTTCCTAAAACCTCATCACTTAGCGCCTCTTCTGTCTCTGTTGTCACAAGTTTTTCTTTTTCAACTGGACAACCATCCTTCACTTCATAAGCTCGACCACTGGTGTCAACTGCAAACATCAAATCATTATCCTGAAAATAACTCTCCTCATTAAAAAATGCCTCAGAACTTGAACTATGCATCCATTCTCCGGAAAAAACTTCACAAAAGTTGCTACTATTTACTACTCTCTTCCATCTACTGTTTGTTTTAAAATCAGAAATTACCTTGCTTAGTTTCCTAATTCTATTGATTACCAAAATAAACAACTTTCGCTTAATTTCAAAAGCATGATCAATAATTTTCTCGACATTTTTCTTCTTCTTATAAAATGCTGCTTTCTGTTTGCATTTCTTAATATTTCTTAATAAATTAACTATTATCCGATTACGGAACATTCGTTGTCGAATGTCCCTAAACTGTTCTTTCCTTCTACTATCATGCACAGAGTTATCTCTTCCTCTACCAGTAACATTTTTCATGGGTCTTTTCTTTCCATTTAAATTACTCTTCTTTTTCTGAACTGAAACATTTGGGCGAGAAATACTTTTTTTACTACAAATATTTTTTAAGAAAGACTTGGTGCTCTTACCCGGAGCTTTCTTGGTGTTTTGATAAGTATTTAGGGAAGAGGACTGCTGCAATAAAACATCACCGTACTGTCTTTGACGTTTTCGAGCCTTTATAATTCTATGTTTGGTAGGCATTTTCCAAACTATGAAAGAATCTGCAGTTGAATCTGTTGAAAAATATAATAGAAAAATGTTAATAACCACTATTACCAAACAGTAAATGAATAACAGTCATCAAAAACTTAATGCCCTTCTTATTATTTAACATAGCAAATCAAGGCATATGACTGAGTATGATGTTATTTTTCTTTTTTAAATGGAAAGCGTTCTTCATGGTGCAAGTTTCTTGTAAATACGCTCCCACCTGCGAAAAGGAACTTAGCAATGCAAAGCTGCTTGGGTCCCCAGTGTCTGTCAACATTCTAAACAGTCCGGAGCGGCCGCCATCTTATCTCTCGGTAGGATCGAGAGAGAAGAAAAGGTGAAAAACGAAGGGGAAATTTAATAAAATGGGGTAAAGTATACCCCAGTTGACCCCCTAGGAATGTTGTTGGAATTTTTTAAAGGGTCCCCTGAGGAAAATAAAGAAATATATATTTTTCACGATAGAACCGCTTCCCAAACACCGAACTGGTCCGCAAACTGCACGAGAATACGCCATTTTGTGCGTCGTTTTAATTAAATTACTAGGAATAAGGAGGTGCGGGAGACGTATCCTATTTCCTTATATTTTCTGAGAGTGGCTGAGGAGTCTCATATATGTTGATACATGTGTTCCAGCGACTGTGCGTGAGCTTTTTTTAAATTCTTGCTGCGTGACGTCTGTTAACGTTCGATTCGAAGGAAATCAGGAACTGTTGACCACCAATTTCTCAGTACGATAAAATCTTTTGAGATATATTATCAAGCCTGTGCGCTAAAATTATCGCCGATAAAGCGGCGACAATGGGCTTGATAATATACTCTGTGAAATTCCAATCGAAGCCCATTTTAGATGTCTTCACATCTAGCATGTACTTCGATTGGAAATCCATAGAGCATATTATCAAGCCCATTATCGCCGCTTTATCGGTCGTTTTCGGCTGATAAAGCGGCGATAATTGAAGCGCACAGGCTTGATAAAATACCACATTGTTATAAATGAATCCTTATTGAGACACAATGTCTGCGCCAATTTGCCTTTTTTACAATGCCACAATTTTGTCGTGCACGGCAGCCATTTTACATGCCAGGCTGGTCTCAGCCTATCACCTAGCCCTGCGAATGTAGGGAAATATTATCAAACCTGTACACTAAAATCTATTTCTATATCACTACAGACAAAGCCACAATTTAAAAACACAGCTTTCTTCATCATTTTCTCCTTAGCGATAAAAAGCGGTAGCAATGCATGAATATCACGCTGAAAAGTCAGCGATATTCATGCATTATCCTGCAAATGCTCTTAGCCATGTTATCCACCTCCTATTGGATAACATGGCTAAGAACTGCTCGCAAATGCGAAAAAAAACGGTTGCAATGCATGAATATCATGCTGAAAAGTCAGCGATATTCATGCATTATCCTGCAAATGCTCTTAGCCATATTATCCACCACCCATTGAATAACATGACTAAATACTGCTCAGAGCCCCATGAGGAACGCTTTCCATTTAAAAGAGAAAACATATCATCATAGAAAAGAATCGTTTTTAAACACAGCATATAAATCAATTGTATACCTGCATTCAAGAGGAAATGACTGAAAATGTCCTTGAGACACACGAAAGCGTTTTCTGGAATACCCTAGCACCATTTTTCCGACATTATTAACATGGCTATGTAACTCCCATAATCAAAATCTAAATTTGCCAAGCACAGGTGAGAACGTATTTACAAGACACTTGCCCCATGAGGAATGCTTTCCATTTAAAAATGAAAAAATAACATCAAAGACACTCAAATGCCTTATAAATATGACCCAAAACAACCTATGAAACTCTAACAGTACATATCCAAAATTTAATTGTTTTCAAAATGGTTTTTAAAAACAACATATCTGTTTCAGCTTACATAAAAGACCATGGAATGCGCTTCATATACAACAATACCTTGAGTTACTACATGCCGGAATCCTACACCGAATATGCAAATACAATTTCTCAAAGAAACAAAATCTATTTCTATATCACTATAGACAAAGCCACAGTTTTAAAAACACAGCTTTCTTCATCATTTTCTCCTTAAATCATTCTATTCTATATCTAAAATAAATAAATCTTTTCTCACCTTAGCAAATACTTTTTGAGTTTTGAAAACAGTCTCAGAAATACACCAAATTGTCTTCAGCAGAAGAAAAACGATGCACTCCAGAGGCTGCAGCTATTGAAAGCACAGAAATACAGATATTCATTTCACATATCTCTCATATTAGCCAATCATAACTCTTCCCTCACTTTTTTCAAATCAAAACCCTTCCCCCCCTCTGCCCTCTCTGCCTTTTTTTTGCTTAGCAACGACCTCCTGAAAGACCTCTCATGTTTGCAAGTTCACACAACAATGTTTCAATTGAACTCTGAACTCTCAGTGCACCTGCGTATCCAGTGCAATCTTTCATTAAAAGTTTCTTCCTTGACCATTGAAATTACATGTTTCAAGAACACATCCATGCACCCTAACTTTCTGTTTTCAGAAATGGAAATGCGCCAATCACTGCTAATGAATAATTAGCATTGGAAATCCACAGTTTTTTTTCTTTACAAACTCCTACTGTTTCAACTGCCCTTTCATTACCACACTTCATCTGACTGCAGCACAACCTTCTCCCACCATGTTTAACGTCTGGATTGTTGGACATAGTTACATCCACTGGGCTCAAAGGTATGCTGACAACAGAAATTTACACAACCTCAATTTACAGGATGTGGAAATTAAATGGTTGGGCCAAAGAGGATTAAAATGTCACCAATTGATACCATTGGTGAAAACCTTTATGCATTTGCCAAAACCTGACCTCTTAATAGTGCACTGTGGAGGAAATGATTTAGGCACTATGACTGGAGTTGGTCTGGAAATGCTTTTAAAGGACACCTTTGAGCAATTAATGGCACTTTTTCCTCAAACTGCCTTGGTATATTCCAATATATGCCAAAGACAGAAATGGAGGTGGTCCAACCAATTTGGTCCACAAATTGAGAAAGCGAGGAAGCATGTAAACAAATCTGTTTCAGCTTTCATGAGAGACCATGGAATGGGCTCCCTGTACAATAATAACTTGCGTTACTACATGCAAGATATCTACAGAGGAGATGGAGTTCACTTCTCAGATGAGGGCAACAGAATTTTCATTCTGAATTTAAGAATGTGCATTGGTACCTACTTATAAGTACCTAAATGGAACATAAACCCAAAAGCTCTTCTCAGAGCTACCCTTCATCTGATCACTCACAATTAATACTTTTCTCTAACTTATTTCTGTAATTTTCAACAAACTACGCTCAAAGAGCGCTACCCGGTACGCGAACTGGAAGCTAACCACCCAAAATTATTTTAAAAATGTTTTTTCTCCGCACATATGGTCCTCCTCAGCCACCCTCAGAAAACCTGGGGGGGTCAAAATACTTGTACCGTGTCCCCTTCTACCCTTTCTGAACATTATTTAACCTCCATTTTATATGTTAATTCGACCGAAACACAAAATGGTGGACTCCCGTTACGCTTCTAGTTCGCGGACTAAACTGCTTCCCGGGAAGCGGCCCAAAGAAAAGGTGGGAAAGTAATTAAAAAAAAAAGGACTGGAGACACTCTCACCAAATATAGATTAACTCATACTACATAACAATCCCTTTCATTTTCACAAATGTGATTGAAATTCCATTTAGCCATTAAGCCTGTAGACCTCTCTAAATACCTTGAGGTAAATTACTTCACAAAACACATCTGAAGTGTTGGAATTGACAACCAATAAAAATCTTACTTTCATTTTCTACTTTTATTCTCTGATATTTGATTGGTTATATACCTGAATATATATAAAGGAAGAGAAGAAAACACAGCCATTTTGACTGCTACTTCTTGTTGTACATCACATTTCAATACTTACCTAAGACTTCAACTTGTTTCTGAAGGTAAGTTGTATATTGAACACTATAACTTGATATGGTAGACTTTTTCTGATACATATACACTATCCCTTTGTAGTAGTTATGGATTTAGATAGACTTCTCTGTTATAGTTAGGAATGGAGTTAGGCTTCTCTTCGTTAAATTACATACACTTTTTTTATAGTCCTATTTCCACTCTGATACTATACACTGCCAAAACAAAAATTCACTGATAAAAACTACCTATCTAAAATTAATCCCAACAGTGCCCAATCTCTACTAATATATATTTTCTTATTCAAAATTTCAGGCAAAATGGAAGGCGAACAACAAATTTCATTTTCGATTGAACTGAAGGAGAGCAGCCAAGACAAACTTGATGACTTTATGGATGACAGTAGAGACCACGAACTTCTACAATGTGTTGAAGCAGTAGACAACTTGCTTCAAAATGAAAAACAATTACACCCTATAATAAATTATGACATTTCTGACAATGAAATGTTAGAAAATTTAATAAAGTATGAAACACAATCATAATAAAAAAATAAATAAATAAAGAAAGCAAAAAAAAACTAACAAAAACAACAAATATTTAACATACAGTATTAAAAAAATCTATCATTCTTTTATCCTTATAGTACGCTGCCCAGAGCGCTACCCGGTTCGCGTACTAGGAGCTCACCACGCATAAATATTTTTTTTTTTTTTTTTTTTTCCCCTGCAGAAACCTTTTACAACCTCCACATAAAACCTAGGGGGTCAGGGAGGATCTACTAGGCCCCCTTATCGAAATTTCCCCCTTTGTTTTGGCCTCCTCTTATCTCTCGATCCTACCGAGAGACAAGATGGCGGCCGCACCGGACTGTTTAGAATGTTGACAGACACCGGAGAGCCAATCAGCTTCGCATCGCAAAGTTCCGATAAGCGAAAAGTACGCGAACCGGATCGCTGCCCGGAGCGCTGTTACAGATATATATCTTGATTTAAACGTTAATTTCTCAAAATCCACTGAAGCACATATATTGAGACCTAGCAAAGGCACATCGGGCTAACAGTCCCTACAATTTTGCCAAGTTTCGTGCAAATCCATTCAGCCGTTCGAGCTAAAAGTGAGGCCAACCGCCCTATGGAAATTAACATGGAAAAACGCGTTTTGGGACCCCCCTTTTTTCTCAGCCCCCCCTTGACGAAACCCCCCCAAATTTCCAGGGGCTGCTCAGAAACAAAATGTGCCATTTTCCTGAAAATTTCAGCCGATTCCGTCCACAAACTCCAAAGTTATTAGACATAGAATTTTCAGAAATCCCATAGGGAAAAAATCCTAACTATATATACCTACTGGCGACCGCCAGTAGGTAATATATATATATATATATATATATATATATATATATATAGTAGAGCAAATTGCGCAAGCGCTTCGGGGGGGCTCACCGTTTCATCCGACCCTCCGGTCTGTATTTGGCTCCTCTGCAATGTTCACAGGTTCCCCTGAATTAAAATTGGGTCCGAAGCGTTTCGGGGCCACAAACGCCCCTTCCTCATGGACTTGGCGCAGTTCAACACCATGTTCTCTTCAGGCTGGTCAAACGCGTTTTAGTTTGAACAGCTGGCGTCGTCCTCCCTGAGTAGGTGGAGTGTGGCAACACCGGGACTCATGGTCAACGTAGTCCTGTGAAGTGAAACAAAATAGTAACCTTGAGTAGGCTGGCGTGTCTGCACTTTCATTACTGTCATTAAGATCCTTAAGTAGGATGGGAGGGAAGCTGCGGGCATCACGTTTTATTCAAATGGATGTTGCGCTGACAGGCGAGTGTGTTTGATCTCGCCTCAGTCTCTTAGGACAGGATACATGTTCTGCCATCAGAGTGGAGCTCCTTCGGAGACCAAGGCTGGCCGCCTGAATATAGTAGAGCAAATTGCGCAAGCGCTTCGGGAGGGCTCACCGCTTCATCCGACCCTCCGGTCTGTATTTGGCTCCTCTGCAATGTTCACAGGTTCCCCTGAATTAAAATTGGGTCCGACGTGTTTCGGGGCCTTAAACACCCCTTCCTCATGGACTGTGCGCAGTTCAACACCATATTCTCTTCACGCTGGTCAAACGCGTTTTAGTTTGAACAGCTGGCGTCGTCCTCCCTGAGTGGGTGGAGTCTGGCAACACCGGGACTCATGGTCAACGTAGTCCTGTGAAGTGAAACAAAATAGTAACCTTGAGTAGGCTGTCGTATCTGCACTTTCATTACTGTCATTAATATCCTTAAGTAGGATGGGAGGGAAGCTGTGGGCATCATGTTTTATTCAAATGGATGTTGCGCTGACAGGCGAGTGTGTTTGATCTCGCCCCAGTCTCTTAGGACAGGATACATGTTCCGCCATCAGAGTAGAGCTCCTTCCGCGACCGTGGCTGGCTGCCTGAATATAGTAGAGCAAATTGCGCAAGCGCTTCGGGAGGGCTCACCGCTTCATCCGACCCTCCGGTCTGTATTTGGCTCCTCTGCAATGTTCACTGGTTCCCCTGAATTAAAATTGGGTCCGACACGTTTCGGGGCCTCAAACACCCCTTCCTCATGGACTGTGCGCAGTTCAACACCATGTTCTCTTCACGCTGGTCAAACGCGTTTTAGTTTGAACAGCTGGCGTTGTCCTCCTTGAGTGGGTGGAGTCTGGCAACACCGGGACTCATGGTCAACGTAGTCTTGTGAAGTGAAACAAAATAGTAACCTTGAGTAGGCTGGCGTGTCTGCACTTTCATTACTGTCATTAAGATACTTAAGTAGAATGGGAGGGAGGCTGCGGGCATCACGTTTTATTCAAATGGATGTTGCGCTGACAGGCGAGTGTGTTTGATCTCGCCTCAGTCTCTTAGGTCAGGATACATGTTCCGCCATCAGAGTGGAGCTCCTTCCGCGACCGAGGCTGGCCGCCTAAATATAGTAGAGCAAATTGCGCATGCGCCTCGGGAGGGCTCACCGCTTCATCCGACCGTCCGGTCTGTATTTGGCTCCTCTGCAATGTTCACAGGTTCCCCTGAATTAAAATTGGGTCCGACGCGTTTCAGGGCCACAAACGTCCTTTCCTCATGGACTGTGCGCAGTTCAACACCATGTTCTATTCACGCTGGTCAAACGCGTTTTTGTTTGAACAGCTGGCGCCGTCCTCCCTAAGTGGGTGGAGTTTGGCAACACCGGGACTCATGGTTGACGTAGTCCTGTGAAGAGAAAGAAAATAATGACCTTAAGTAGGTTGGCGTGTCTGCACTTTCATTACTGTCATTAAAATCCTTAAGTAGGATGGGAGGGAAGCTGCGGGCATCACGTTATATTGTTTCACTTCACAGGACTACGTTGACCATGAGTCCCGGTGTTGCCAAACTCCACCCATATAATCTCCCTTTCAGATTTTTAGAGCTTCAGGAATATATGAAAGACAATAGCTTGCCACAACAGATTGACTGAAGCCTAGCAAGGCAGAGTGCAGAACTATGCAAGAATATTGGGTAGCAGTACCCCTGCCCTGGTAAATATGTATGTATGTATGTATGTATGTTAAATATGACCTCGCCTGACTCAGATACCAAACCAGATATGGCGGCGTGGCACTACCTGTCTACAGAAGGGACCCTCTAACCTTCTCTTGCCTCAGACTCAGAATTAAAAAAGTATAATCCCAGCAGAAATGTATGTGAGCTATTGCAGTCATGTGTCTTCTGTTTTGTTACAGTTTCCAAAATGTGAGAAATAATTTCATATTGCTTAGTATCATGAGTGGTACAGGAGCTGAGAGTGGCTATTGCATTCAAAGTTGGTTCGAGGAGGACCCATCCCAAAATATGTTTGGGCTGGGGTCCTTAAATCCTTAAGCTACATTTGAACAGTGATGTACTAAGGCATTTGCAATGTGGTCAATGGCCCAGGACCTCCAGCTTCTAAGGGGGCCCAAGGTAAAGTAATCATTCTCAGTTTCTATAGATTTTATTTATTTCTCTATCAGAACTTCTCTCTTCTATACTCTCCGAATCTGTCCCTTACTATCCAGTGTCATTTTAAGGGTTATGGATCCCTGTACAAGACATATATTTCAACTATTTTGTGTGATTGTTTAAGTTCAATATTGTTTGACATTATACATATTTGATGTATGAGACACAGGTAATAAAATTCAAAGTTGTTCCGTATATGGGCCACTAAATAAGCCTTGCCTGGGGCAGCAACAAGTCTTAACCGCATGCGCGCTAGCGGGTTTTCCCGCTGCGCGCTGAAATTAAAAAATCGCGGGTTACGTCACAAAGCCAGCTATCATGCGTGCAGCGCAGGTAACGCCCATGACGAGCTGGCTCTGTCATCCGCATTGAAGGGGTTAAGACGACATTTCACCTGCTCCTTGCATAGCCCTAGCCCCCTCGGAATTCGCGCC